>NC_142112.1:19447703-19747703 GCF_056152115.1 Neolamprologus brichardi | reverse complement strand
ATATGTTTGAATGAAGCTCATAGTGTAGAGGACTTGTGCTACGTGAATAACTGCTGTATGGAAATGTGAATGCAGCTAAGCTATCACATATAGCTAAATGCTGCTTCTTAACACTGGCAACAGTGAGTCTTATATTACCCTTTTTCTTTCGGTTTGTGTGTTTGTATTTTCTGTATAAATTTGTGCACAATTTTCATTGCAACTTGCTCGGGGAAGTCCAAGCCACCACATTGCCAGCCTCTGGTGACACTATGACTCTTTAGAAGTCCATTGAAATGATACGCCACACTTTGGTTCAAAGCATTTCTATGATGAAAAATATATGATCATTCAATAAAGACAGAGTTTTAGGCTGTCAGCCACTGCAGCTTTGCTGGCCCAAAAGAGACTCTTTTTTTCTTTGTATCCGGGGGTTATTTTTTCTGTTTCTTTAAAGAATCCAATTGTTATTAATGTTATGTTGTAGAGAGAAACATTTGAATAACCATTCAATTATTCGGCAAACATATTTCTGGTTATTGTGCTCCATGGCAAGGAACGGATTGAGCCGAAATACCCTTGGCCCAAATTAATACGATCGCATGCTAGTTTATCAATAATTGGTATTGTTCTGATGTCAGATAAGACACAGTACATGTGCAACCTCATATAATTGGGGGGCAGATATCTTGAAACACCAAGAAAATACATGAGTAGATACCAGACAGGGTTATGAAAAAAGCTATACTTCTGTTGTTTTCCTCAGCTGACCCTTTAAGATACAAGGGTCAGCTGACACCAGACTGTCAACAGTGGAACTTAGGAGCACATGGGTCAGTGCCCCATGGTACAAGCAGGAGGGAGATACTGATGGCAGCAAAGTCAGCTTCTGAAGGTCATGCAGAAGTGTTTTGAGATTTCTGCAGGCAGTTTGCAGATAATCAGTAATCAACCTATAGCTTATTAGCTTACCCACACTTATTCAGGCATTTTAAAGGAAAGTCAAAAGTAGTGGTTAGTAAATGTGATGAGGTGCTTGTCTGCAGACTTCAAACTATCATACGGAGTAAGTTCCATTGAGAAAACATACGCTATATGGACAAAAAGTCTCATTGCCGCAAGCATTTAAAATCTTGCACCTAGCCATGCAAGTCTGCCTTTTACAAACATTTGTAAAGAATTGGTCTTACTGTAATAGGATCCATGTTCCAGCAAGTCAGTTTGTGGATTTTTTTTCCCTCCAGGTGCTCCAGGATCCAGCATCTACTATTGCAAAGTGGAAGCATTACATACCAATGGCACTGTTGAGACACACACTCCGTAAAAACGTCCTCTGACATTAACATCAGCAGAAAAGTGCACACAGGGAGCTTCTTGGCATGGGTAGTGCTTGCTATAATTTGACATTTTGTACATTGAATTGATTTTCTGCATATTTAAAATAGAATATTTTTACACTGATCATATCATATATACACTGAAGGGTAAGATGCCGCTGGCACGGCTGGCAGCCTTAACCCAATTTCCCTCGGGATGAATAAAGTATTATCAATCAATCAATCAATCAATAAGGCGGACTTTTACTATAGATGTCTGAGAACTTAAAACTAGTATTACCACTTTGCAGTTGTATGCCTCTATGACCAAATTCCCATCATTTCTATCTTGGGTTTAAGAGGACTTTTTTTTATTTTTTTGAGAAATTTCCATTTTTTCAGCCGTTACTGAGATATCACAATCACAAGATTGGAATGGAGGGAACCTGAAAATACAATAATTTCAGCCATGACTGTGGTCAGCACGGAAGAGTAAAAATGCTCAGTTTGAGCTTACCGTATAAATTTTATACATGTCCATTCATTCAGCTTTTCATAGTGTAGCTTTTGAAGTGTGGAATGGCAGAAGATTAACTGTGTCCTCTGAGGCAGTTAATGTCTTTTGCCACTGTTGTGATATAAACTTTTAGTCCGATCAACTAGAATTTCAATAGAAAGAGTTTGAATGCACAAGCTTTCCATAAAGTTTCTCTGAGCCTGTTGCACAAGGAGGGGGAAAGGAGAAAGGTGAAACAACTATCTGCAATATCACTAAGGCAGAGGAAAAAGCCTTCAGATTTCTGTGGCTCAGAGAGTCTGTCTAATGAGAGGACTGCACTGCGGTAATGATATTAAAGGAGGGTTTTGGCTGCTAAATAAAAAAGTGACTGCAGTGTACTAAATCTAACAATATAGGGCCAAGTGTACAATTTTATAATGAATTAAATTAATTTGTGTATGTTGTGTACTTTGGCATGAATATATAAAATAGGAAGAGAATGGAAACGAGAGATAGATGAGATGACTGGTGTGTCTACCAATAGTCTACTTAACATTCTTAGCTGTTGTAGTGCATATTGGCTCTCGTTTACCTATTCGCTACTTTCTTCCCCTTCACCTTCCAGCTTGCTCTCATTCTCCTCTTTTCAGTCCCTCTCACACTCCCTACTATCTATTTCCCCTCATTACTAGATACTCTGACAGCTGAGCTCCTCATCACCTTCTGTATGTTACATTAATTTTCAATCATCAACTCTAAAATCCCCCCAGGGAAACTGTCAGTAAATACCATCAGTGTGTGTGCGCAAATATGCTGTCGTATTGCTGGCTGTGTCTGTGCATCACGCCGTACGAGCTTGTATTCGTGCTTCTGTGTGTACATTAAGATGGGTTGTGGGATTTAGATGATGGCTAGAGGCAATATTCTGTAATGATATCGTTTCTCCTGAATGATTTTTAAAATTCATGTTCATATGTCACATGCACCGACACAGTTACAACGCACCCATAGAGTCTGATGTGATAGGCAGGATTCCTGTTCGTGTTCATCCAGCCGGGCAGAAACGTGGAACGAAAACATCTTTTTATTATGACATGTATTTTTAGTTAAATGTGATTTTTATCACCCGATAAAGGGGAAGCTATTATTTATTGTCTCTGTACACCATCAAGATATAATGGAAGTCCAGGGGTTTGGCCTGAATTTAAGGGGTTTGATAGAGGTATTGCATTGTAAATGTTTAGGAATTACAACAATTTTATTAAAAGTCTCCCATTTTTATTGATTCAAAGATATTTAGACAAACTAACATATCAGAGGTTTTTTCATACTTTGATGAAAATCCAAGGTCTAAGGCCTTTACTGCAGCTGCCTCCAGCTGCTGCTTGCTTGCTGGTCTCTGTGTCCACAGTTTTGACCTTTAGTAACCTAAAAGAAAAGGTTTGGCTGGGTTGAAATCAGATGATTGACCGGCCTTGATTTAATCTGTCCAGAGATTTTATTTTTCCAGAACTGTACAGGCTCTTTTACATAACTTCTAACAAAGTCTAAGCTGGCTTTCTTGTGATTATGGACAATGCTGACAATTATATTTATATGCCCTCTTAAGAATTTTCTGTAACTGGCTAGTTTTGAAAAGCGATTTTCTTAATCAAGGAAGGAATTCTGTAGTTAACTGCTTTGATTGCTGTCTGTGGCCTTTCAGGCCTTTTGGTGTTGCTGAGCTGGTCAGTGCATTCCCTGCCTTTAACTACGTTTCTCTCTGATAGGTTTATTTTGTTTTTTCAATCTAATGATGACCTCCTTCACTTTCTTCAGACCTCATATTGAAAGTTCCAGTGAACAAATTCAAGTTCAGCACTTTGAAGAAGGAAATAGGACCATTTTTGACTAAAAATGAATAAAATGACTTCTTAATAAGTTGTAAAACTTTTTTGAATCACTGAAAATGGGGGACAATGCATAAAAGTGATTGCAACAGTTAATGTAATACTTCAACACTTACTTTTTGGTTTAAAAATATGCTGCAGTGGTTTACAAGGTAATATTATGAAAACTGCGTAATTGTCCATATACCTATATATCCAACTTTATGGTGCTTAGGGAGTTTCTTTATGGAAGGTGTTTACAGTGCTGAGAAAAATTACATTGGTAAAGGTATTGCAGTAATAAATGTTATGTATATTACACTGACTATTTCCACAGATTAAAAATACATTTTTTTTTTAGAAATATATATAAACATAAACATATTTGGTCAGAAACAGCCCTGTTGTGGTTTGTGTCTTTCTTCCACTCTTGCTTGTCTGCTCATCTTCTGTAGAAATGCCGTTCTCATCGCTACATTTGTCCAACTCTGGCTGCTTGCTTTATTTGTTCAGTGTTTAGAAAAATACTCCTTGCATATGTTGTACATTACAAGCCTCTCAGGAGATGAAATGGTATTGTATATTTGAAGATGAGGGGAAAGAAATAAGGATTTACTGTACTTCTGTCTGGTGGGTTTACATACAGCCAAGAGATGAGAAAAAACAACAAAATTATACTGCAAAACTCTTAGTAAGGTGTTGTGCCACCATGTGTTGCTAAAACAGCTTACTGGCACCGGCACCAACACTCATGGAGGTCGAGCACAAAAATAATTCTTATAAATCTTCTGATGGTGTTGAAATGCATCCAACCTGACTCTAATGGCAGTAGTTGAGCATGCTCAAAACTCTCTTGCTGTTAAATTTATGTTAAATGATTATGACACATTGTGTCTAATAATCGAGTTAAGGCTCCATTAACATAGATTATGCCTGTGCTTATTTTCATTCATAAAAGTGCAGCTATCAGAATGATCTGCTGAAGGGAAATGTGAAGAGGCTGTGGTAGGAAGAGAGACAAAGAGGGTTACGGTAGAGTAAGAGTGGCTGAGTCAGAAGAAATGCAAAGAGATGAAAGAGAAATTTTGGGAAAGAAGCAAAGGCAGGATGGAAAAAAGGCGATGAGGAGATGACATATGAGAGGAAGAGAAGGAGACCTGTCAAACATCTCATTCGTTTGATGTTTTAGGACGCTGATGCAGCAGAAAATGTCAGATTATGGAAACTGCAGGGAAGCTTAACAGGAGCTTGCAACTGTGCAGCCACTCATACGTACACACACACACACACACACACACACACACACACAATTTCAACCCCACTTCCAAAACTGTTGGCATGGTGTGTGAAATGTAATTTAAAAACAGAATGCAGTGATCAAACTGAGAATGCAGCATATTAACAGAAATATTAGCTCATTTTGAATTTGATGGTAGCAGTGCATTATATTGTTTATCTAGCAGCCTTTCTTCTTTTAATCGCAGTCCAAACTCATCTCCTCTTGTAACTGAGGAGATTAATATTGGGAGTTTTGGGAGAGGAATGTTGTGCCATGTTGTACAATTCTTTTTTAGGATTCTAGCTTCACAATAGTCCCAGGTGTTCTTACAAGGTTTTTAGTCTCCTGATGTATTGAAGGTTTACAGTTATGAATAGGTCTGAACTGCAGGCAGGCCACTTCAGCACCCGGGCTCTTCCACTTTAAAGCCACGTTTTTGTAATGCTGCAGTATGTGGTTGAACATTGCCTTGCTGAAATATGCAAGGACTTTCCTGAAAAGGTGGATGAGAGCTTGTGTTGCTCTAAAGCTTTCAGCATTGATGGCGCCTTTTCAGCCAATTCTACAGGCACTAATGCAACCACCATACCATCAGAGATGCAGGCTTTTGAACTGAGTGCTGATAACATGATGGATGTTTCCTCTCCTCTAAAGTTCAGACAATTCCACGCCTGCATTTACCAAAAAGAATTTAAAACTTTGATTCATCTGACCACACAACATTTTTCCGCTTTCCCTCGGTGCATTTGAAATGAGCTTTGGCCACGAGAAGACAGCTGTGTTTCTGGATCATGTTCACATATGGCTTCTTTTTTGCATAAAAGAGCTTCAACCTGCATTTATGAATGTTATAATGAACTATTTAATTGAGACATCCTGAAGATTAGAGACATCCAACACTGATTTTTAGTCTTGTTCCTTGCACACAGAGATTTCTCCAGAATCTCCTGAGTGATGATATTATGTACTGTAGAGGATGGGATATTTAAAGTCCTTGCAATTTTTTATTGAGGAACGTTACTCTGGAATTGTCCCACAATTTGTAGATGCAGTTTTTTGCAGATTGGTGAACCTGTGCCCATCTTTACTTCTGAAAAGCTTTTTATACCCAGTCGTGTTACTGACCTGATGCCAGCTAAGCTAATTAATTACAAAATATTACCTCGAGCTGTTTATTACCACTACCTTTTCAGCCGTTTCTTCCCCTTGCCCGAATTTTGAGATGTGTTGCTGCCAAAAAATTATGGAATAGTAAAATGTCTCAGTTTTAACATTTGATACATTTTTGATGTTCTCCTGTGAATAAAATCTGGGTTTGTGAGATTTGTATTTATTTACATTTCCCCAGCGTCCAGATGTTTTAAAATTTGTTTGTTGTTAATTTGCAAAGAAAAAGTGCTCTTGCCCTTTTTTCTTATTTTTTTGCTCCGATCCATTTTGTGCATCTTCTTTTATTGTTTCAGTTATTTGATGTCAGATTACAAAAGATATCGCAGATTGTGCACTAGAGTAAGCTTGCACAGCAGAATTGTGTTCTTTTCTTCAGGACATTTCATCACAGCAGATGCTTGGCAATATGGTGAATAACCCGCCTGTGTATTTATTCCTCCCAGTTATTTATGTTAAATCACCAACTGTTATTTACCAGTTTTCTTGTTGGACTTTTGACAAGCTTCTGAGTAAACCGTATCACCAAATGTGTACGTCTCTACACAGTCACAGCCCCTGCCTTACGTTTGTACTTTTGTGTTGTCCTGGATGACATTTTTGTCATACACACGGCAACCTTTCCAAATTAAGCAACCCGTTTGTCACATGAAGTGATTCCTTTTGTGCAGAATGTGCAGCAGCAGTCTTTATTGCAATCTGCCCCCGGGCTCACAATTCTTCAGGCAATCCAGACAATCAGACAAAGGATACATAGAGGATATAAAGATGCAAGGAAATAATCAAAGCAGATGCCTGATCATTTGAGAATATAATTAGAACTCTTCATCCAAGATAACTGTAATTGTTGGCATGTCCTAGTATTGACTTTTCCAGCTATGTTATGAACAACATTAACAACAATATTAGCCCTGATGTCGCTTAGATTGTGTTCAGCAGTGCAGTGATAATTATCAAAAGAAAATCTCTTTTACAAACACATTTTATGAGATACAATAATTTCAGTTCATAATTTAAGTCTTTTTTTGGGAATGTCCCAAGTGTCCACCTTCTTGGAAATAAGACATTTGAAACAACTGATACAAATGAAATGATTGCTTTTCTTTTCTGCCTACACTTACTATGGCAGCCATTTCCTCATATGCCTGTACACGCTTAAGGGCTAAAGCTTTGCTGCTTTGTAGCCTTCTGCTGATAGTATGCAATAATTTTAACCTGGAGGTGGGAAGTGAGACATTCTCCTCTCTTCTACTGATGACTACTTTCCTGCTGAGAAAATATGCAAATCATAGTTCAGACAGGCCAGCAGTTTGAATATGCTAATTCTACTTCTTCATCTTCTTCACTGTAGTGTTTTTTCTATTATTGGACACCAACAGGAAGTTGAAGGTTTTCTTTGAATGTGCTCTACTCCCCTTGCTCGTTTTAACTCTTCTGATCTGCTGCTGCTCTGCAAGATTGTACGCCGTGTCTAATTTTGTTTGTCCAAATTGTCCTACTTCTAAATGTCAAGCAGTACATCTGTTCCTTCATGGACCAAATACTTTAGCAACCATCTGTGGAAGCTGTCCTGATGCTTGTTTTTAATGTCATATGTTTTTTTTTTCCACCTGCACAAAATTCAGTCTTAATATTTATTACTGTAGATGAGGTGGATTGGGGTCCTTGACGTACACATTGCTCAATGCCGTTGAGACTTAAAAATGAACCTAAGTATAAGTTAGGCTTGTTTCAAAGGCATAGTGCAGCATTTTGCTTGATCATATATACATACAGAATTGTTTAGCTGTAATGAGAGGTTGAAATGTGTGAAACCTGAAACATAAAGCTTTTTAAATATTTTACTCCACTTTGTATAAAAAGTGTCTGAATTCAGTGTGATGTCAGCCACTGGTTTGCTTCTTGGGAGGGAATGTTTTTGATTTTTTTGGCACCAGCAGTCACTATATTTGAACGAGAGGGTTGACTATCAAGATATCAGCTAAAACTATCATTTCTGGTAAACACAAACACACACATACACATGATTTTGCTGTGAACAGGCAACATGTGGTCAAATAAGCTCTCCATGCAGGTGAAACAAGCCATCCTTAAGCTGCAAAACCAGAAAAAACCCATGCAAGAAATTGCTACAACATTAGGAGTGGCAAAGTCTACAGTTTGGTACATCATGAGAAGTCAGGAATGCAAAAAGACCTGGATATCCACAGAAGACAACAGTGGTGCATGATTGCAGAATAATTTCCATGGTGAAGAGAAACCTCTTTACAGCAACCAACCAAGTGAACAACACCCTCCAGGAGGTAGGCGTATCAAAGTCTACCATAAAGAGAAGACTGCATGAAAATAAATACAGAGGGTTCACTGCAAGGTGCAAGCCACTCATAAGCCTCAAGAATAGAAAAGCTTAGGACTTTGCTAAAAAAGCCAGCATAAAGGTATTGTGTTTAAAAAAAAAATGCTTTCATTCCTCACATCTTTATGCAGTCTTTTTGTTCAACCCATTGAATTAAAATTTGCACTTCAACTACATCTGACTTGTTTCGTTTAAAATTCATTGTGGTAACGTACAGAACCAAAATTAGAAAAAAGTTGTCTCTGTCCAAATATTTATTGAGCTAAATGTATCTGTTCGACCAAAGATTTGGTACATGGTGAGTGGACAGCACTTCACAGTACACATGTTCCAAAGCACAGTGTGAACACAGCCCAGGAGTTTCCACTGGTCAAGCTGTGGAATATGGCCAAGTATCAATCTAATTAAGAAAGCATTTCACTTCCTGAATAGAAAACTGAAGGCAGGCCTATGAGCATCCATCTACTGAAGACAGCAGCAGCAGCTGCAACTAAAAAGTATCAGAAGGGTGATACCCATGGGTCCCAGATTTTAGGCAGCTATTGCCTATAAGACAAATGATTCTCAACAGAGTGTTAAAAATGAAATGATTATGATTTCTTAAATGGAACCAATGCCATATGAGCCCCTGAAAACAGGTGACTATGAGTAATAGTTGCAGTTTTTAAAGTTTTCTTATGATGATTTATTTTCAGTTAATAATGCATTACTAAGTCTTGCAATATGTTGCACTTTGTTACAGGCTTAAATATTTCTCACATAAGGAACAGCATACATAGAGTGGAGACCATTTTTTTTTATATCCTTTGCAAACCCCAAGCTGGGTTGCTGATACCAGCGATTATGCAAAATAAGGGTGAGTGCTTTGCACTCTTTATTGGTCATGCCCAGACACATAAATACAGACCAACTTCTTGCTGGCCAACCTCTGATTGTTGATGATGTTGCCTGCAGTAATACTTTAAGCTCCCACCAATTTGTTTGCATTAAGTAGCCCCACATTTTACATTTCTTGCTTATTTTCTTTGCTGCAGTGCATTCCTTTGCCCTTGCTCTACCCTACTGAAAATGAGTGGCATTGAACCACCCATAGCAAATAACTGGTGTAACATTTATTTGACATAGAGGGGTGTCATTGAGGCTCCACAGCTAAGAAAGGAGAATAGCAGTTACTGAACGAAAACCACCGCCATCCTCTGCTCAAGCACAGCAACCTGGAGATCACACTGTGCTTCTGTGTGTGTGTGTATGTGTGTGTGTGTTTGTGCAAATGTTGAAACATTAATTCTCACAGTTATTTGGTGTATGCTTTGCACTCTGTGGATTTATTTACACTGATTATAATCTTTAGCAGTGTTTGGCATTAAACCTTGCAGAGCTGGAAGCATATTCAGCTTGCCAAGCCTCATACACATACTGATATTGCATACTGAAGTCATTGAGTACTAGGGCTGTGCGACCAAAATCTCATATCCCGATATTAAGACATCTATCGTCCGATAACAATATAAATCACAAAAATGTAACATTTTCTGTAAATTCTGTGAATCTCAGGCAGCTTGACTTGCGTGAAGTGTTTCCAGCTGCGCGTCATGGACCTAGAGTTGAGTGTTTTAACCGATGCATGAAACTATACATTTTTAGACATAAGTTGTAACGGTCGCCGTTTTCTTTGTGAGTATTTATTACACAGCGTGCTGCGGGGAAAAGCCTGTTCTAACGTTTGAGTCTAAGGTTTATTTTTTAGCACCTGGCGGCTCTTTTTTGCTTCTCATCCGTAAATAATCTGCTCTTTCACGTGATTCAGTTTATTTTGAAAAGTCTCAACAGGATCTTGAGCTTTATTGTGAAAGGTTTATGTGGAAAATAAACAAGCGGACACACCGTGGTTTTACCGTCATTGTTGCTAACGACGACGCATAAAAACAAGCGCTTGTCTGTCCGTAGTGTGGTTATATTAAATATAAGAGAAAGAGAGAACTATATATTAAGACATTAATATAGCCACTACAGTGACCGTCAAAACGATGAAAAAATATTGCCGTAAACAGTTTATTTTGCGACACGAAACAAACGATAGCGTAAAATGAAACGATAGACGTTTTTATATCGTCATCCAATATATATCGTTATATCGAACAGCCCTATTGAGTACTATTGTTGGGATGTTAATAGCCTGCTTTGTTTTCTACATTTCTCGGCCCTGTTTAGTTACCATTGGAAACAAGTATGTCAAATACACAAAAATCAAGGTAATACAAGTACTTTTGTTGCTTCCTTTGTTCTCTTTGCGGCCTGCGCATCATGTGGACACCTGGTCAACAGGCTGTGCAGGTGCTCTAAATATGCAGAAAATATCATTTGTTTTCAAATAATGACACATTATCCTCCTGTCAAAATATGCAAATATACACTGATGAGCCTCAACATTAATGCCACTGACAAGTATCACTGATTGATCGTTCCATTACAACAAAATGTTCTTCTGGGAAACTTTCGATCATGGCATGTCATGTGGCTGGTACAAATAGCACTCACCTACGTCACCCCACTGTAAACACAACAGAGCACTGATGGTAGCTGCCTCCCTCAGCAGGACAGTTTGGAATGGCTCAGTGACACAAAGCCCAAGGCATTGATTCAACATCCATTTTCCCCAGATCCCATATGATGTGAGTGTACTACAGTGGCTCAAAAACACAACCCACAAAACACAAAGCAACCATCTGGTGCCAGACACCAACTTTACTCCAGAAGTGTTCTACTGGCCTGACAAGACCTAACACAGTATTAGTCCAGTGCTTTTAATGTTTTGTCAAACACTAAAGCTAAATCTTGCAAAATAACATTTTTAAATGCATAATGAACTTGTGTGTAATTAACCCACCAACACCTTAATGTAGCTAAAGCCAGCTGATGTGTGTTTATGCACTGTGTTAGTTTTTAAAACTGTACTAGAGGAAGATATATATATATTTGTGTTTCAAAGTTCAAGTTGACATTACCCTGCCATATGAGGGAAGCTGAGCTGGCATGCTGTGACTGCACTTTAGTGAAAAACCTTATGGAGAAATAATGGGTTTTATATAAGGGTTGTTTGCCTTAATAATGCAGTGACTGAAAAGCACGGGTATAAGAACGCAATTTGCACAATAACTATTTATTGATGAGATGTACTAAAATTCTTAAATATTTTAAAACCCAGAAGATCTGAAAAGGTTACGTATTGGCTTAATTTTTCATTTTCTACTTTACCTTTGCTTTTCGGATATTGCTTTTGTTCAGTGCATTTACATTAATCATAAGATATGAAGGCTACTTTGACCTTTCCTTGGCAGCCATTAAAATGATTAAATTTTCATGCATTCATTTACTAAAATACTCAAGCCGAAACAGACTTATGAACTGTGAACAAAATTTAGGATAAAAACTGTGTAGATGTGAGAAGACGACCGAGTCTCTTTAAATAACGCACACGGTTTTAATGTGTGACACATTAAATCTGTTGCCTTTAGCTTAAGATTGCGTCTTTGAGAAGAGCTGTCTTCCACAGCTTTGTGTATATTTAAAGTAAAAATGAGATTTTTGAAGTCACTACAGTCATATGATCTTTGACATATAAGTAAATAAAGCTCCTCTCGCCTGGGGATTGCCACCAGGGGACACGTTTGGGTTTTTTTGTGACGTTAAGGTATGATTTTTTATTAGTCCTTTATTTATCCAGGTAAAAAATCTAATTTCCAAGAGAGACCTGGCATCATGGCAACAAAAGTGATGATGTTTTATATCGAAATAATACTAAGTCAGGCAACTATCTACAGATATGGCAATATCAAGCTTAATTCTGACTTTCATATGCATCTCCATGTTACCCATGTGATCAGCTGGCAAACAGAGTGTACTACTACTACTCTTATATGTAGACAGTAATCAATATGAACCATAAATGATCTAATAGAACTAACAGATTTCTATCATTTAAGACTGTCTAATAGAAATGGCATTTATATACAATTTTAAAGCAAAAGTTTAAGGTTTGGTTTGGAGCGGTGTAGTGTTCAGAATTGGAAATAAACAAGCTCTTTGTCTAAATACATGCACACAGTTTTCGAAATACAGTGTAGACGTTTGTCAGAAATGCTGCTGTGGTTTTGACAAAGTTCTATACAGTCATGCCTCTGGGTTTATGCTTTGTTTTGAAGCATTTCCCATTATGCTTCTCACGGGTTGCCATCTATTATGCTTCTTTACAAGCAAATAGAGAGGTCAAAGGTTACTGCCTGTAGATGAAACTCCACCAAAAGTGACTTTTTAACCTCCTTTAAATCACACAAAAAAATTAGTAAATCCTCCATAGATAATTATAGTTACGAAGGTCAGTGAGACAATGGGTCTGAATCTATGACTGACTTACTGTTATACTGTATGTATGCGTGTTTCTGAATATGCATGTTATGTACTGGTGTGCAGAAAACCTCCTTAGTCATTTCTTTGTGACTCAGCCCTCTCCCATCTGACAGCTTAATATTAAAAAGCTTTCATGCCGCAGCAACACGGTCTGAGTTATGGCTTTTGGCACGGTGTGATTGTGTGTGTTAAAACCTGCTTGGTCATGATGTTTTTGGCTTAGCTTGGATCATAATGAACAGCAAATTTGAATAGCTGTCATCCACAAACCAACTCTTCCCTGCGTAGTGTGTGGGTGGGTGGGTGGATATGAATGTGTCTTTTCTATGCTTGTGTTTTGTATTAGGAGGCATGCATGTGCCTGTGAGCACACCTTATTGTGCTACTGGTTGTGTTTCCCTGCACACTGGACTTCTTTTTATCTTTGGGTATGTAAATATATATATATATATGAGTGTGTGTGTGTGTGTGTGAGTTTGTGTTATGCAGGCGAGCGAAAGTGAGAGAAACTTTCATGGACAATAAACAATAGCTGTCAGCCCAATGATGACAGACTGGCTGAGGTGGCTTTTTACTGTAAGGTTTCCATTCAAGTTGATATGCAAATAAGCTCCTCGTACTCCACCATACTACTTCTTTAGAACTCCTCAACAGCTCATGCACACACACACAGCATACCAGAGCTGGGTATTAAATCAATATAAAATCTCTGTTGCGGCAGAAAATTTACTAGAATTGAATTTGATTCTTATAATATTGAGATGTATAATATTTTATAAGATTTATCTCATTATGCTGGTTCTTCAAGGTCTTTAAAGTTCTAAATGTCACATCTGTGGGCACACAAACCCACTACCACTGTAGTTATGTGTATTAAAGGAAAGAAGATACTGTATTCTTAAAATGGCATGGTGGGGCAGTAGTTAGTACTTTTGCATCTCTGTGCATAAGCAATTCTGAAATAATTTTACCTGTTTTGGTTTAAATGAAAGCACCAAAAGAAGTGAAATTTCACATATTTCAGACCAAAAAAAGAGGTACCCCTCTTGTTTTCCTTTTTTGTTAGTGTACCTGTCTCTACCGATATAATAGGATAGCACGTTCAGCCCATTCGGGTTCCACGGGTAGAGTAGTTCAGCACCCACATGTTGGCACATCCATAAATACGAAGTTTGAAGTGCGTCCCTGCACAGACTCTTTTGGTCTTTTATCTTATCTCATGAGCTTCGCATTAGTAAAGGACCATTGATAATTTCATCTTCCGCACAGGTACTGGTTTTTAAATGACAGCCATAGCTGAATAGTTTTATCTGTATTCATTTTATTTAAAGGAGCTTTTGTCAAATTAGATTTCAGAAAATGCTCAATGTCACAGTATTTTACAGTCATAGTAAAAACAAAATACACCTGCTATTAATTTAAAGCTTTTACCTATCGGGACATAAGATGTCTTTATATATATTTCTATTTATAAGATGTCCTTTTTCTTCATAAGCTGATGTCTTTGCTTCTCGACGTTAATGTTAAAACACGAGGATGTGAACTACCAAAATTTCTGCTTTTAGTCAAATGCATTTGATTAGCAGTTCCTGGCTGTTGCCTATCCTCTTAATTCCAGTGAAAGGAGTGAGGATGTACTTTTTCCCTCCACATACTGGTTCTCCATTTTAGCCTAATTTTTAGTAAACAAATAATGAAAAAGTGTAATATGTGTTGTTCATCTGAGGTTGTATTTACCTTATTTTAATACCATCTAAGCACCCGATATACCATGACTACGTGTGTTGTATACCATAGTATTACAGGCAGTGTATATACTGTAATTAGGACTTCGCGTGATGTATTTACAGAATATAGTTAGCATTTGCTATGATTAAATGCACTGTGACTTGTTAGCTCAGCTGGCCAAAGGACTGATGAGTTTGTGCCATGGTGAGGGATGCATTGTCCATGCTTCCATTCACTGTTCACAGGAATAGCTGCTCCTCCGAAATTATCAGTCTGATTTTAGTGAAACTTACACTCAGTGATCACCTGTATAACTGTATATCTCAGATTTCTGTATAGTTTTTTTTATTTTCTTATTTTCATATTTATATCCTGTTCATAGCCTGTACATAGCTTGTACTCACTACAGCCTGTACATACTTATAGTTATAGAATATTCCTAACATACTTCATACCGTGTACATTATAACATACCATAATAGACCCATTTCTGTAATATACTCACATATCTATATTATTGCTAATATATATTGTAATATATCTATATCACTAAAGCACTTCTGGATGGATGCAAACTGCATTTCGTTGCCCTGTACCTGTGCATGTGCAATGACAATAAAGTTGAATTCTATTCTAATTCTATTCTACCTAATGAGACCCAACTTGTGCTCAATGTTTTAACCTCTTATAAAAAAAAAAAAAAGATTTATTGAGATTTAAAAGTGGATTCTGTTCAACTGGATGTAGTGTTTTCAGTGGGAGAAACATTTTGTCACTCATCCAGAAAAGTCATTTGGATGAGTGACAAAACGTTTCTCCCACTGAAAACTCTAAATCCAGTTGAACAGAATCCACTTTTTGGGATTGCCTTACCTGGATGATTGAGCATGCATCAAGATGTTATTGAGATTTACATCCAGTGTACATGTCATTAAAAATCCATGAATGACTTAAAACGTGTAAATATGTTGACTTATTAAAATAGCTTTGAATTAATTAAATAAGATCAGGTGCTTAATAGTCAATTAAATTTTCTTCCAGAAACAGGGAGCATCATATTAAACGTTCTTTTCCCAGTTCAGTGTGAGCTCTGGGAGTAGCAGTAGAAGCAGACCAAACATGGTTTGATTAGAAATCTTAATCGAGCACATAGCAGGTAATGGTGCTATTTAAAATTTGCATTGATCAGTAATTTGTCTCCCATAAAATAGAAAAGTAAATTTGAGATGGGTTTACACAAACCTCACCCCTCAACAAAACCTCCATGGATCTCTTTCTCTCTTCCTCCCACTAGTTTCTGAGCCCTGATTTGAAGGAAGTATGACACAGATAAACCTTTACAATAACACATTTGATTTAAAAGGTCACCAGAATAGGTAAAAAACCTTCAAATGACTGGCCAATTCGCGTTTCTTAAATCACAGGGACAAAACCAACATTTCAAAGCACCTGTATGCCCACACTTAAACTCGTAACACGAGACACATGAACACACGTTCAAGACAGACAGGTGGTGAGTTTGATAAAAAACAAACACATGAACACAGATGGAGTTCAGTGGCGAAGTCTCTCGGAGAGCTCGAGCAATTGAGAAAACTTAATTAAAAGTAAACTTTGGGCAAGATTAGAAAGCTTGCCCTCACTGTTAATGAGAGCATGCTGTTTATGAAATGTACGCCTTCAAAAACACATTGGAATGCAAATGAGACAGTTTTAATAAGGATTTCACTACATGCCCCATATTTTTTGTTGTTACACTGTGAACATGAAGAATAGTATTTTGACCATTTAGACATGCAGAATGAGTTGCATGTAGACTAATTAATATCTGCTGCCATGGATTTGGTTATTATGTGAGCATAATTAATCATACCTTCAGCACTTTATGGGGACTTTTCAACAATAACTTTTGATTTACATGAGACATTGGTGATGAGGACAGACTTACACAGCCTTCCTGCTGCACAGTTTGCCTGAAGAGAGGAAAACAGACTTCACTAATACTCCATTGATAAAAGCAGCGGGGATTTTTGTTGTGTCGAGGTTTTAAGTGAGGATTTGAAATGCGGTGTCTGGCTCAGACTCGTCAAAAACATTCAGCAACGTTATTAAAAGAAGAAAAAAAAGCAGGAAGGCATTTGGTTCCCTGATAAAATGTGTGAAACAGCAGGAGGGGGATATTTTGATATGAATTCAGAAACAATAAATCTACGGATAGTATGTTGACAGGACTGTCTTTAAAGTTTTGCTTGACTGGCTAAGATGAAGTCATGCAGCTTAAGCCTTTGGCATTTTGTGTAGCCGGAGATATCAGTATTCAGGAAGCATTCTAAATACTGGGAAGGATTGTTTTCAAAGAAGGGCAAAGCAGTGTACTTTATCTTGTAGCCGAACGGATAGATATGTCTGACAAACTTGGTTCAGCAAGGTCTAACCCAGTGTCCCTGCCAGAGGCAAACATCTTTACTGTAACATTGTTCCTTTTCCTTTTGTTTCTCAAGATGCAAACATGCACCCTGACCTTCTTCTATTCTTTTATCTTTTTTTTTTCCTCCCGTCCCTGTCTGTGTTTTTCTGCTTGTGCTCGCCGTGTGCTTTTGTCTCGCTTTCAGGGATTCAGTCTAAAGAAATTCATCTGGTCTCCCTTTATCTTTCCGTGTTTCTTTTTTATTCGTATGCATTTTCGACACATGTTCTCTTTCCTCTCTTACATTGCTACACCTTCCTACATAATGGCGTCTCCTCTCTTTGCCCTTCCACTTCCCCATCCCACTTCGAACTTATTCCCTTCCCTCGCATTTCTTCCCCCTCTCATCCATGCCGGCTCACCCAGCGCTAGGCAGAGGAAATGAAAAGTGTATGTATTCTGTAGCAGCAGCACAGTGTGGCAGCAGGAGGGAAAACTGCTGTTTTATGGTTTTATTTATGGATCTGTAGATTTCTGACGCTCTGCAGATCACACACAGGGGCAGAAATGAAGAGCAGCCCGATCTGAACTGCTGCTAGTACCCCCAGTGGAGCTGCAGACTAGCAAAGGAGGCAGGGGAGTAAAGAGGCTCACTTTTTACATATTTTAGACCAAATATCCATTAGCTACACCCCACTGTGTAGACAAACACACAGGTACGCTCATACGCAATATGGAAATGCTTATGCTCAACTATTCATGGCAGCATATTAATCTACACAAATGCATCGGCCCTATTAATTCATCTGCTCAACTTCTCCATCAGGCAAAACACATAGCCAGTGACTTATCCCCCACAATCACATTCTAATAACAAAATATATAATTTGCTCTGCTTTCCGTGGGTTTTTTTCTGTCGACTGATTGCTTATACATTCTCAGCGGAGATGAGTTTTCTTATCTGAAGGTCAACTGAAGCCATAACAGTGTTTGTCACCTCACACTCTTAAAACCCAGCAGCATTTAATAGAAGCGGCTATCATTGCACAGCAGATGGTGCTAAGAGTGCTAGTGCACATATTTGCTCATGTCACGGCCAATAAATAACCTTAAATGTAAGGAGAATTTTCAGGTGGATAGAACGAACGGCAGCGCTGCAATGAAATCAAGGCTCGATGTAATGTGCGGTGCCTAAACCCAATGCAGTCACGTTTTTCATGTCAGTGATTTTTGAAATCCTGTCTTATTGATGCCGTGAGCTTGCTACCACTGGCAAAACTGAAACGACTTGCACTTTTTTTAGTTTTCTGATTATTTTTTTTTCCGCTCTTTCATGCAGAGTGATCATTGCTCACACTCCAAAGGATTTGAATCAACTGTACAAACAAAACTCTGAGAAGCTCTTGTGTAGTTTTGCATCTGAATGGTTTTCTTCCAGTAAACCTGAAAAGTTGTTCTCTCCGAGAAAATAAAATAGAGAAAATACAAATCCGGATTTTCTTGTATTCTGTTTGAGTAAGATACAGCTTTCTTCTTCTCTTTGCCTCAACGATCTCCAGACTTTAGTTACTGTGCAAAAATATTTAACTTTATTTAACTTTATATTTATTGCTTCTAAGGAGCCTCTTGCAATTTTTACCCCTCAGCCATAAAAGCCTGATGGGGTGTTGCCATCACCCTGCTGGGCAGGCTGGCAGGACGAACACCCAAATTTGAACTTGATAACTCGAGAATGAGGCAGTGTAGAATTTATGCCATAGGGTGTATCTACTGTAGTTTGAGTCTCAGTGACCTCAAAATCAAGGTCAAGGTCAGAGGTCAAATTTTCTGAAAATCTTGGTAATGTAATAACTGAAGAAGGAAGTCACCTAGGACTTTCAGATTCTTACCATCTGCTAAAAATCTCAGATGAGTTCCGGTGACTTTGACCTCAAGACCATCAATCCAAATGTAAATCCAATCCATCCGTCAATTGTGTACCTCCATTAGGAGGTCTGGAGAGGAGGTACAACTTTGTCTACAGCTATTTCTAAAACATGGTGGGGGCTCTGTCATGGTTTTTCAGCTCAATTTCATCCAGTGGTGTTGGAGATCTAATCCAAATTGCTGGGGGTCACGAACCCAAAAAAGTACCCTCAGATTTTTTTAATCAACAGCTTCATTTTTCAGCACGGCAATGATCCTAAACACACTACCAATGAAATAAAAGTATACCTGGATAGAAAAACATTCCGGGGAACATTATCATGTCATGGATTTGCTTCCATAGAGCCTGAACCTCAACATCTTGACAGAGATCAGAACAAAAGGCAGCTAACATCCAAAGAAGAGCTTTGAATTTCCTTTAAGAAGCCTTGAGAAATATTCTTGAGGACTAATTAAAGAAACTACAAGAAAGCTTCAATAATACGGTTCAGCCTGTGTTGAAGAATAAAGGTGGTCATAGCAGATATTTTCTAAAAAGCTTATATTAATGTATCTATCTCTTTGGTTTCACCTTAAACAGGTAAAGCATCTTCACAGTCAAATGCAATGACATATTGTATGATGCTGTTCTCAGTGTGGTGAGTGAGCTGCAGCATTGTGTGAAACGCGGTCATACATTGACCTCATTTTAGTAATTTGGACAGCTCAGTATCGGGTAAACCTAATTTATACAAAATGACTTTCTCTCGCGCCGTGAAGCGCGAGGAAATTTGATAGCACACTGTTCTGAGGGAGTGGAGGATCTACCCCCCCGAGAGAATGACTTTAATTTGCCTCGCGCTGACGTTTCATGTTAAAAAGGGGGACACCCGTGCATCGCTAAATGCATTTATACGTAATGCGTTCCATTTTTTCTGCCAGTGACAAATCCTGCTCTTTATCATGAGCGATTAGCAAAATGATCACGAATAAACACAATCATTAATGATAAGACTCACCCTGACCCTGATCAGCATCTCCGTTGTTCAAAATGATGATGAAGTGTTTTCTTTCTTGCTCACAATGACTGAAAATTAAAAATGATTTCTAACAAGTGCTGCACCTGCAGTAAAAAGACTCAAATTTGAGTGTAATCTTTTAGTTTTTACATAAATTGCAGCTTTAGATAGAGGGCGGTAACCTTGACCACTGCGCTGTCTGTGGTTAGTTTGCGTCAAACCTAATTCGATTCCATATTTTAGCGTTTATAAGCCTGTTTTATAGAAAAGACTACAGAGAAGAAAAAAATATAAACCAGCGACAGTTTCTCCTCTCACTCCCTCTATCGCTCTCAAAAATGGCCCCCAAACACAAAAATGGCCCCAGAAACTGGGAATCGCTCCTCTCGCCCAGCCTCTCTCTAAGGCAATTTGTTGTGTAAATACGGTCTACTTACAGCTGACGGGTCCTTTCAGCTGTGGCGCTGGAAATGCAATTACAGGCAGCAAACATCTCCATTGTTATCACTGGAGGATGCAGCGCTCATTTCGGTCCCCTCTGCAAAGGGGGCCGTTATTGATCGGTATCAGCTTTGAGGAGGGGATTACTAATGAAGCCATCTGAAAGCTTTTTGTGCTCAGTAAAGTTTGCACGCGCATAAGAGTATCTGTAAGTGTGTGTGTGTATGTGTGTAGGTCTGTGAATGGATGTGTGTAGGAGACACAAACATAGATAATGTGTGTCAGTAGATGTAGGTGCCACTCTGACATCCTGTTTGGTAATGACTCCTAATTCTTCCTCATGTGGTGCTCTGGTGCCTCTGGTGGTACTTTTGTTAATTACTTCCACGATTATTTCCCCCAGAAAAACACTTCACATTGACTGTAGTCTAATGGCAGTGCGCTGAGGTAGAAATATTGTGATAATTGCATATTTGTAAAGCTTTGGAAGCCTGTTTTTGAGCAGTGCCTCATGCCATTTTTATTTATCAAAGTGTTGGCATATTTCATAGATGTAGTGCATATTTTTTTGCAGCCTTACGCCAACGTTTTAGAGAAAGCCATAGAGCCCCTAAAAACTTGCCTTTTTTTTACATTATGTAATAAACAAATTCAAATTTCAAATATTTTATAAAAACATCCCAAGAAAACTGTTCCCTCTTTGGGAGTAACCCCCGTATTCATTTACTGTCACAGCGCTGTTAATGCCTTTTATGCTCAGTGAAGTTCACATGAGCATAAGTGTGTCTGTAGGTAAGTGTGTGTGGGTGTAGGTCTGTAAATGGATGTGTGTTGGAGAGACAAACAGAGATAATGTGTGTCAGTAGATGCAGGTGCCACTCTGACACCCTGTTTGGTAATGACTCCTAATTCTTGTGGTGCTCTGCTGCCTCTAGTGGTACTTTTAAGAACAGCTTCCACTTCTATTTACAACAGAAAAAGGCTTCACAGTGATTGTAGTTTAATGGCAGTATGCAGAGGTAGGTGTTTTATGATCATTGCATTTGGATGATGATTGATAATTATGATAATTGGCCTTGGAACCCTGTTGGGTTAAGGCTATTACGATTTATCAAAGTTCAAATCAAATCACTTTTATTGTCACATCACATTACCGGTACACTGGTATGAATCTTGTTTCACTGATTTAGTGCACACTTTTTGTAACCCTGCTCCAAAATTTATTCAAAGCCTTGAGGCCTCAAACATTTAGATGTAAACACTCCATATTCTTGTACATAATGTAATAGATAAATAAATGTTATAAAAGCAAACAAGATAGTTAGAGAAATCTGAAATGTAAAGTAAGAGAACTGTTCCTCCCGTGGCAGTAACCCCCCTCATGTGCATTAATAAGAATGTGAGGAAAGTATTTTTAAAGCCTTTTGATTTCACATTTTTAAGAGAGTCCAGAACTCATAATCCGACAGTATCTGCCTTGACTTCACCCTCTTTTCCCAGTTGCTAAGAACATGGTGGAAACACATTATCCTACAGAGAGAAACCTTAAAGCCGGCACTTAAACGCAGTCAGACATTGTTCTCGTACACCCAGGGTATAGCGAGCCTGACTCTGTGCTCGCTCAATTATTAAGTAACGCAACTTCACATACAACTCATTTCCCCACCACCCTTATTCTGAGTCAAGCTGCTCTAATACCATGCTTGTTTGGCAGTCTTTGAAGCAGAATAGGATTTTTCTTTGTCCCTGTTTGATGTGCGTGCAGGCGCCTGTGGACAAATGATTTGCTTCATTCTCTGCTGGCTTTGTTCTTTTGTGTTCATTTTTTTTTTACCCTTGTGTGATGTGATTGCACCAAAACCATTTTTGCATATTTATAAAATTCTTAATATCTAATGCTATTCACATTTTGCATCTTCACATGTGTGCCAAGGCAATGCAAGGTGGTGCTTTGAGGTTACTACTGTGCAATAGTAGTATGACTAATGTGTGTGTGTGTGTGTGTGTGTGTGTGTGTGTGTGTGTATACATATAAAATATAAAGCTACTTCACATTTATAAGATTCCAAATATGCATGTCTAAGTGTCGACCATTAAAGACGTATCGAAAAGCAAAAAGCCTCAAAAAAAGAAAAAAGAAAAAGCCCCGATTATATAAGATATTTTTGCACTAATGATGCATAGTAGTTGTCCTGGCACCCAATTTACCGAGGCTGGAGGAAAAATGTCCCTTAAAATATTCAGAGACTTGCAGCCTAATGATTAATTTACACTTTTGCTAAAGTTATGCTTTTGAAATATGATTCGGTTTATTAAAACTAACTATATTCTGTTTATGTAAGAAACACGACACGCACATATTTTTTTAAAAGGTTAATGACGTACGATGTTTTTGTTCTTTGCTTTGCATGACTGCACACTTGATTTCATACATTATTAACTATATTCTGTTAAGATTTTACATATAAAGATGTAGTACTCGGCTCTACCCACCTGTGTACAAAACAGCTTTTTGCTGTTGCGAGCTCTGGGGGGAAGCATGTGCTCTTTGAACACTTTATTAGGAGCACCATGCTACATACTGAGCAGGACCTCCCTTTGCTGTGCAGCTTCTACAAAATGTTAACACGATTGCATCAGTTAATGTCGGCAGAATGTTTTATTTCTTATTTTTTTTTGTAGCTGCACTTTAATCGTGCAAATCATCCACTCTTCCGCGTTCCAGATGTTTGATGTTGGATCCAGATGTTAGCCTCTGTGGCCATTTGCTTTAGGATACGGAGCATTATCATCCTGAAAGTAGCCATTAGACAATAGGTTGTAAATTGTGGGTGTAAAGGGATAGACTGCACTTAGCCAGCTGCAGTGGTGTGGAATTGAATCCTTGATTGACTGGTGTTGCCATGAAAACATTCCCACACCATTACAGCTCCACCGCCAGCCTGGACTGTTGACACAGGGCACTTTGGTGCTGATGTGAATTTCTGACCCTACCATCTGCGTCACTCTGCAGGCTGTGTTTTTCTGTTCTTCGGTTTCTTGTGAGCTTGTGCCAGCTGCCGCTCCATATTTCTATTTATGTGCGCTCCCGCTGTTGCAGCTCACCCGCTTCGAGGTTGGATGTTTGTGAACTCTGAGATCCTTTTTGTGCTCACAATAGTCATAAAGATTTGTTATCTGAGTTACCTCAGCCCTTCTGTCAGCTCCAACCAGTCTGACCATTCTCCTTTGACCTCTCATCAACAAGACATTTTCTTCAGCAAAACTATTGCTCACTGGATGTTACTTTTTTTTTTTGTCGTGGTTTCATACGTTTCACACAATTCTGAGCAAAGTCTGACTGCTGTACTTGGAAATCCAAGGAGAGGAACAGTACTCCAGTACATCTGGCGCCAACAATATCATTATCATCGAAGTCATCGATGTTCAGTTTGTCCCTCTTCCTGATGTTTCATGTGAACATTAACTGAGATTTACTATGCACATCACTGCTGCCACACAATTGGTTAACTGGATAATTGATCAATTGATGACTGATTGAATGCACAAGTGCCTGCAGCCCCCAGTAATTGTAATATTGGCCTCCTTTAAATTCAAAGGAAATTCAAAGGTAGGAAATCTTAAATAACATATTTTGGCTACTTAAACTTATCAATGTGGTTTGCAAGGTTTTATTTACCCTTGCTGTGCTGTTTAGCTCTTTCACTTAAGTAAATCATGTTTGCATGTTTTCTTGTCAGCGAGACTTTGGAGGTTGGTGCTTTTTGAAGTTAAGGCAGTTTTGCTTCCACAAAATTCTAAAATTGATATTTTAATAGAGCAGAAATAATTTCCCAAGGAAAAAAGAAAGACCTGCTTGCAGTGTGATTTATAGTACTAATGAGAACTCATCCTCCAACTTACTCTTAAACACTGATCATAGCACACTGACACCGAGCAGGCAAACCAGAGAATTAAATAAAGATGGATTTAAGAAGCCAAAAACAAATGGAAATTTTAAAAAAGAGAGGCTGTTGTGTCTTGCTTTGTGAACGTGTTCAGACATGAACGGGTCAAAGCTTTCCAAAAGAAAAAAAAAAACCTTCCTCCATTCAGATCTGAAAACCACATTAACTGTTTTTCCTCCATTAACACAACTGAAGTAGATTTTTGCAAATTTACTAAACTGAAGGTTCAGAAATTTCTTAAGTACTTAATTTGCTGCAGATGTTAAGGACACAGTATCAGATAAAAGTGAGGAAATAACAAAAAGCCCCAGGTGTAAATCTCCTACCGTGAGCGTAGCCTTTTCATATTAGACACGACTGAATAGCTCCATTCTCTCAGTGTTTGTCAGCTCAGCTTGTTTAGAGCTAATGCAGCGTAAATAAATGTAACGCTTAATGGAAAAAGTGACGTGCAAATGTACATTTTTTGTCATTCGGGGCTATTGAAGCATGATCAGTGATTTGTTATTTTGCCTAGATTAATATTCACAGTACTGTGCAAAAGTCTTGAGCCACCCCTCACATTTTCTTTCCAGTGAGACAGACTGTTGTTATTTATTCATTTATTGTAAAAGCGGTCTGGATCCAGTAGTTATCCAGGCTTTCTTGGGGTCTTTTAAAAGTTTTTTTGTTTTGTTTTTTGACATGGGCTGCTTTTTCTCTCATTTTCAGTCCAGTCCTTTTACCTGACCATTTTCGAAGGAGTGCTTTTTTTCTGCTCTCATCTAAACCTAAGAAAAGCACCTAACTCTATTTAATAACCAATTTTATGTTCACATGTAACAGACAAGTTAGCAAAGAACCAATTTAAACATTTATCTTTAGACATTTTATTACTAGCCTGCTTAAACACACAATTTGTTTGGATTTCTGTAGCTGAATCTGTGAAAAAAATTACCAAAGATGACAGTTTGATAGGCATAAAATAATTTTTTTTTTGCACTAGCAAGGTGATTCACAAAGAGCCCTTAGCAGAAAACCTTTATATATCTCGTGGTGGTGTGCAGTACATTCTTTTTTTTTTTTAAAAAAAAGGTAGGAATCTGGACAATTGGAGGACAAAAGAAGAATTGGTAAGACTAAAAAACTATCTACAGCAGATGAGCAGTGTCTGACAGCCATGTCCTTAAGAGACAGGAAATTATCCAGCAAAGTTCTGACACAGGACCTGAAAGACCCATCAGGACCTTCTACTGTTTGTCGAAAACATCATTAGACATGGTCTCAGTGGAAGGGTGGCTTAAGCCATTCTTAATGAATTGAAACGCAGAGAGAAGGCTGAGGTATGCCAAATTACACAGAAATTGGACTGAAAATCATGGCAACAGGTCCAAATTTGATGATTTGTTTGGCTCAAATCATTGGCAGCATGTGGAGGAGGTCACAAGAGAGGTGAACAGTGAGTGTCTAGGGCCATCAGTAAAACACAGAGGCAGCATTGTCATGGTTTGGTGCTGCATTTCATACAGTGGTGTTGGAGATCTTGTTAAAACTGATGGAGTTAACACACCATTCAGTACCATTTGAAAAGTATCTGCTTCATTTTTCAGCATAATAATGTTGAAAAAATGACAATCCCGAACCAACCTGGAGAGAAAAACACAGTGGACCGCTATCACTGATTAAATGGCCTCCTCAGAGCCCAGGCCGCAAAATGTTTGAAGCTCTGTGGGATCATCTCCACAGAAAAATAAACAAAAGTCAGCCAACATCCAAGGAAGAGCATCCAATGCCATCAAGGTCGAGGTAACTTTATTTATACCCATAGGCAAGGTAAATTTGCTTTACAGAAAAAATGATAGCATTTGGCATCCCTTCAAAAACACACATACCTAATAAAGATATAAACCTCCCTGTAGCACATATATAGTAATTTAATATTTCAAATCAAAAACAGTTCTTATTTAATTCAGTGACAGCAACGGGGACAAAGCTATTTTTATAACGCTTTGTCCTGCATCTCGGAAATAGAAACCTCCGTCCCGAGGAAAGAAGCTGAAATTCACCCCTTAGAGGATGGGAACCATTTTTAAGGATTGATAAAGCCATCCTCTGTACCTGCTTGGAGTACAGGGAGGCTAAACAAGACTGTGGCTCACCTATCAGACGACTGGACCATCTCACTATCTGATTTAGAGAGTTTTTCTCTGTGACAGAGGTCTGACCAAACCATGCCACCAAACAAAAGGATAAAACAGACTCAATAAAAGAACGATAAAACAAAGTTAAAATTTTTTGGTCAATGTGGAAATGAGCAAGTTTCCTAAGGCAATAAAGGTGCTGTTGACCCTTTTTACAAACTGATTTGCAATTTTGATCAAAGTTCAGTTTTTCATTGATTATGGTCCCAAGATATTTATATTATACTTGCTCTATTTTCTGACCTTTAATTAAAGTGACTCCGTGCCCATTTTGTTGTTTCCTAAAATCAACAACCATATCTTTTGTTTTCGATATGTTCAGCTGGAGATAAGACTCCTCACACCACTGAACAAAGTCATCAATGACTGGACCGTGGTTAGTTTCACCCTCTTTCAGTGAGCTGACAATAACAGAGTCATCTGCATATTTAATGATGGCCCTGTTTTCATATCTGCTCTGACACATGTTTTTGTAGAGAATGAATAATAAGGGTGATAAGACACACCCTTGAGGAGAACCTGTGGAGGAGAACACTGGGTCAGACAGAATCCCATTTATTTTCCCTCTCTGTGACCTGTCAGTTAAAAAATGTAAAACCCAGCCCACCAGGTTTTTCCTGATTTAAGAAGCCTGGAGAACTATTCCTAAAGACTATGTAAACAAAGCAAGAAAGGTGGTCCTAGCAGATGGTGACTTTGAAGCTTGTCAGAATTAAACACTCTGTTTTTGCCTTATGTATTGTATTTCCATCTATGTTTGTCATGTTTCAGTAAATTACTGTATGTATTATTTTAAAGCAAAATATAAAGATGTACTGTAAAAAGTGGTATTATGTTCTTAACAATGTGATTGGTTTTGCACCAGTCCTCTTCATACCCTGCTGTGTTCTTAAGATCAGGTCTAAAGCTTAGTGGGAGTCAGTGTAAGGAGGCTAAAATGAATTTAGTTCTCTACAGCAAAAGGCTAAATAAGTTCCCAATAAAGGACCAGCAGATGGCAAAATTTGTCTTACAGTGGGTGGCATGGATACTACTGAGTTTCCTAGTTTGACCACTTGAGGACACTGTTGGACAGCTGCTTTAGTCAAATCATTTGCATTTGTTGGGAAAGTACTGAAGGCTTGTTGTGTATAAAATCACAAAACAAAAGAAAATGTGGTATGTGACTTGTATACCCTAGTGGTTACCTTCCCTGCTACTGGCAATTAAAATGAGGACATAACTGTAATGACTGTGATTACTGAAGTAATCACAAAGTAGGAATATTCAAGACCCTTTGTGGATTTGGCTGTAAAACCACGTGTGGCCTCACACGGCTTTACACAATCCAAAGTCATGCGGACCACCCTGCCTCACAATTGTTATCCAAGACCATGTTGATCCAGACCACTTCTCAAAAAGAAAAAAAGACTCTGGCATGCAGCAATATAATGAACAGCCAAAGAGCATTAAGTGTGGTGTCACTTGGTCTGCCATTAGTATTGTGTGTAATTGTTATATTTCTGTCTCCTCTGTCCAGATAATGAGGTCCTGCAGTTTGGCAAGCTAGTAAGCACCTCCAACACTTATGAGCCCACTGACCCCGGAAAGCCCAGGAAGGCCGTAACCGTGACCACAGACCAGCCTCTTCTTTGGAGCATGGGCATCGGTAAAAACGGGGAATGACAAAGAAGAGAAATCCTTCTTAATGGAAGTGAAAAATGTGGAATTGTGACCTAGTTTCTCCAGATCACCTACGGGAAAAAAAAATCTCAGGTTTTACACTTACATTTGAACAGGCTTTTTAATTTTTGTTCGCTCAGATATAAATGAAAAATCTAATGCTGAAAAGCTAATTTCTTTGCTGTAACCATGGTGACCACTGTCTTTTGAATAACATACTCAAACCACAATAGTCATGAATGCCAAATTATTACTACTCTGATAGTAACGTGAAGTGGCACTATACAGTTAAACTCTATTCCTACCTTGAGCTTCTACACTGTAGTGTTAAATTCAAAATGAACAATTGTTTTAATATCTGCACATTATTGCCTACGTGTGTCCAGATATCCACTATGCATAGCAGCATCCTGCGTGTGCCTTTGAGGTCAAGACGATGGGCCTGCCTTCTGTGGCTGTTAGCAATCTCTATTGATTAAATCGAATTGAGAACGCCTAATTAAAAGTGCCTTTTGATGGCAGATTTACAGAAGGTAAAAACCAAGCTACTGTAAAAAGGTGCTGTGTTGATAGAGTAGACGGGACATATCAGATTTCCAATTATTTTTATTTACACAGTGACATATAAATGTTGAGCACAGAATGTAAAAATGCCATCCCGACAATCCCCCCTCCCCCCCAATCACACCAGCTGTTAACACTGCACCGCCATCTCCTGTCCCCACATGATGAAGTCTGATTGATCAGGACCTAACCGCCACTAGAAGGAAAAACACAGAAGGGGATGTTAAGTTGGACAACAGCCTAAGCAGTATAATTATGCGGTCTTCTACTGTACACAAACAATTGCCAACGGTACCGGTGTGACTTTTTAAATCCTGTGTTTTGTGTAATAAAAATGATTAATCACTGGAAGAGTTTGTGTCATTTTATCATCCATTTAATGAAATTTATATACAAGAGAAACTTGATCAGAGACTTAAATAAAAGATGCAATCATGTTAAATTTGTCTGTGGAAATATAGTATTAGTAGGAGCTATAACATATGACTGTAACAATTAATGGTAGAGCCATAGTGATTCACAAGATTCAAGGGTGATGGCAAAAGTTCTGGATCAAAGTGCAGTATTTTTTCATTATAAAATTAAGACATTACAGGAGTTTTAAAATAAAAATACATATATATTGTACTGAGTAAAATTGGGGATGAACTTAGATAACAACAAGTAAAGGCAGATGATAATGAGAAGTGGGTCTGGATCAGTAAGTTACCCTCTTTGTCTGTAGAGTCATCACTAACTTCAATTTTGAATGACCAGCCCTACTGAGTTCGAGAGGAATACAGAGCAAAACCCTAACCCCCCACATTATCAGTGAGCCAGATTAGAGCACGTTTTAAACGATGTTATCTAAAAATTGTTCGTAAATTGTTTACTTACACAATGATGTTGTTGATGGGGATGTGAATGAGCTTGACAAAGAAACCAATGAATCCCATGATGGCAAACCCAATCGCTGTGGCCATTGCAATCTTCTGAAATTCTGGGTGAGGGCAAAAATAATCATTGTTAAAAATACTGGAAATAATACAATGTCCCTATTAAAGAAAAAGATCATAATAATTGAGCTCTTTGGATCCGGAATTTGCTAGTCAATTGGTTCAAATTTATATATTCGTTTTCATTTCCAGCAAACAAAGGCTAGCTGATATAAATAAAAAGAAACAACACCCACCTTTTCTGTCGGGTTTTGTGCACCTCTTAACGAGCCTGATGGAGTCTTTCACGAACTGCCGGCCGGGCTCAACAAACTGCATAACCTGATCCATGGTGCTTAGTCTGAAGATAGAAACAACACAAGTCAATATTAAGGCTGGGACTGGTTTCAGTGCTGACGTTGACTTTAGCTGGCCGAGCTTTAACAACTTTGTCATTATAAATATACTGTATATATTCTCATTTTCTAAGAAATAAACAAAAATACGATAAAAACAAGTATGCGAAGCTGATTTTAAGTCAGTTATGTTACGTTAATTTAATTAAAACTCGACCTTAGCTAACGTTATCCTAAGATATGCTAACTATTATGGCGACGTAGCGTTATGTTGGCAATAACCCTCGACATGTAAAATAAAATCAAAAGGTTCCAACCCAACTATAGTTGGATACATTTATCTGATGAAAAAGACACATGTGTATTTAAAAGCGGCCGTTAGCTTACCTATTTCCTACGTAATGTTTAGTAAGAAAGTCAGAGAAGTGAGAGCCACGTAGCTACGACACAGATCACCCCCTTGTAGAGAAAGAGCTGACGTAGACTTTAGGAGCGCATGCGTGTTGTATTCTATGTGCTGTTATTATTCTCTGCACCGCCCCCTGCAGGCGGGGAGGTGTTCTTAACGATTACACTTTCTGGAGTTGAAAGGCAGAAAGAAGAAAGACCTCAAAGAAGATCCATGAATGTAATGGAGCTGGCGATAAAGAGGATTGGTGTGATACTGTAAGATCATATATCCCATCGAAGTTGTGCTTTATTGACATATTTGGGCAAGGAAACATTTGCAGCCATCATCCCAGAAACGCATTAATAGCAGACTGAAAAATGAAAAACAATCAAGATAATAAACAAGTCTTTAGACGAGGACTAGAATTAGGTATAGGAAAACGAGTTTATCCCCTTTAATAAAGATGAAACACTAGCAGACAGCAAACTGGCAATGGTTTAGTCATTTTCACAATTAAAATAAATAAGAAAACTAAATAGTTACAAAGGAATGTAGGGCCCCTAAATTTATCACATATTTAAATCCATAAAATTACAATCAGGGGTTCTAGATCTTTTTTTTCAGAGACTGTATATCTAAATCAGAATGCACACACTGTTCAGACAGATTACTGGTCATGGGCTTATCTTATTCCACATTCCTTAGGCACTAAATCCTCCCTCATGTGATGTAGATTAAGATGTGATTTCTAAACAGCATTCTGGCGTTTGCTTTATAATGACTTTTCTTTCTTTACTTCATTATACTTAGTGTACTCATCTCAGTGTCATAGTGTCAAAGCACACATGTCACATCACATAACATGTCTATAGGTTACAAACGAGCAAAATTTTGCAATGTAGTTGTTACTCTTACATGCTGACACTTACAACCATATGTGTCCATGCTGTAAATAGTGCCACATTGTTCTTTCTACTGTTAGGAGGAAAGGTAGAACTGCAAGCAATTATGATCTGAGTTTTACTGATCAGAACCAGATCCATACTTTGCTCTATCTCGCTGTTCAAGACTGGAATGAACAAGATATGCCCTCACAGAAATAAGCATCATGCACTTTTTAATAACACTTTTTCCCACCAAAACATACAATGTGCAGCTTTTTTAGATCATTTACAAAATAAAATGGTCTTTGGAGCAATCCTGTTACTTTTGTTTTAAACAGTAACATTAATACATGTATAAAAGTGCTTAGCAGTGCTGTTTAAAGTATGATGTTTTCACACACAGCGTCTTCACTGCACAGGTGTTTTAATCCCATTCACTGCCAGGTGATGCCGAGCATGTTACAGCTGACTTCCCACAGTTTCTGCGCCAAGTCATCATCAGAGGCGGATCTTGAGCACCTTGCAGGGGCGCAGTCACTGCACACACAAAGAAACAGAAAATGAGAATTACACACTATGCACTGCATTTATGTAACTTGTAAAAACATGGGGAAAAAACATTACATCAAGTGTAACTTTTTCTTTATCACCAGGTAGAAACACTGGGCATGGTAACAGCGGCACTCTAAAAGCTCTTGCTGTTAACTGAAATACTGGGTCTGTGTACCTGAAGTACCCTCCGCTCAGGCTCTCTAGACCTGGCTCTGCAGCACAGTAAATGGTAGTCTGCGCTCCCTCCACTGTGGTCTTGGTGAAAACCTTGAAGATTTTCACCGCAACTTGGATACATTGGTGCTGGTGCCTCCACAGGTCAGACTGAACCACCCCTGGGTGCAGAGAGAGGACGCTCACCCCTGTACCTGCAACACAAATGCAAGCACGTACAAATACTGCCAAATAACATGTGCTAACAATTGTCACCTGCTATTTATATGTGCATGTTGGGATTTTAAGCGAGGTTCGTAACATTTCTTCTTCTTTTTTTTTCTTTTTAATGAAAACAACAACAGACAGGTTGTTGTTATTTCTGAGTTAATGGACTGAGTTTTACTCCTGGAGGATTAAAGAGAGCATTCCAGTGGAAATGGGACTCAAATGTAACTGTTGGCAGATGGGTAGGTACAAAGGCAGATAGGTACTGACATAGGCAAGTATTTCTGCAAGTTATTCAGGGTGACGTTAATAGAAAGTTTAAGCTTGTTGCTGCCAAACTGTTGTTATGTAAAAATGTAAAAAAAAAAAAAAAAAACTACTTCCTTGACTCAACAGCACAACTTCATCCCATTAGTCAGATTCCATGACTCTGAGTCTCTCAGCAAAACCCGCCTACACGATGTCTGCACATGCTTCACTTTTACACATTTCTGTGGCCATATCATGGCTGTAAGATACCCATGTGTTATAGTCTTCATTCCTCATGATGCACATTTGGATATTCCTTTTCTAAAAGCTCACCTTGCAACCTTTTTGCGAGTGAGCGTGCAAAGAGGACGTTAGCCAGTTTGCTCTGTCCATAGGCCTTCATGGCATCGTAACTCTTCTCACTGTTGATATCATCCAGTTGAAGCCCAGTCCAGGTATGGGCCACCGATGCCACCACGACAATACGGGCCGGAGCAGAACACTTGATGAGGTCCAAGAGTAAGTAAGTCAGCAGGACGTGACCTGATGAAAACAATTAGAACACCTTTTCTTGTTAATTTATTAACAAAGCAAACCCAGCAATTAATGTGTAGTGTATGTATAATAACCCTTTTAACAAATATAATTAATTTTACTATTTTACAAAAAAGACACATAAGGAAACTGTACCAATCATATCAGTGACTAGCTGTGCTTCTTGTATACCTGTTGCTGAAATTTGTGTGGTTGTTTCTCATATGCAACATAGAGTAGCTCTTCCTATGGAAAAAAGCCAGCCACCTGACTGAGAACAATCTAAAATCTGACTCCATTTAGACGACCAAACCTGGCCACCCTCATGTTTTCAATTTACATGGCACTCTACAACCGCAGGAGTCGTAATCTCAAGCAAATCTCGTGTTTTTTTCCTACTCCTTCTTCCTTGCTGTGAGCTTTCTGCTTTGTTAGAAGTCAGAAAGTTTACATTATCACAGGATATTATTCCTGCTGGTGTGGTAAACAGTGTGTCACCCAATACAATGCATGCCAAGACGTTTTCTTTTTCTTTTTTTGTTTGCAAAACATTGAGGGACTCTTCTTGATCTTAATAAGAGCATTTTTCTTTACTATTTTTTCATTAATTCCCGTTTTGCGTAATATCACTGTTTAAAAGAGCATGTGAACACATAAAGAATGTGCCAAAGGGCACAGGTTTATTTCTGGATATTTGTACATGTCTGTGTGTTTGCATATGTGTGTGGGAGACCATGCTGGAGCACAGAGTGTTCCCGCTCCGTCAGCCTGAGACAAAAATAACATGGAGAAAAACATCACCTAGGAAGAATCCATGCTCCAATAAAGGGGGGAACACTGGCAGCAGCAACTCTAGTTCATTGTCCTAGCTTGGCGAGATGTGTTATTAATGCCAGATTTAAAATGACCTTTTTCACTATGAAAATACGCCTGTCACCAGGCAAACTTAGCATAAATTCAGTCAGAGGCACAATATGACTGTCAGCTGTTCACGTTAAAGTAAACCGACAAATCTAAGCTGTCAGAAAAAGTTGTAGCCAAGCAAACTGTGTAAACATATTTAATGACTGCTTCTAAATATGAAACATGAGCCTTAATATCAAAACAAAAAAGAGGCGTAAAAATGCAAATAGAACAATACAAAACTGAGAGTAACTTACCCAAGTGATTGACACCTAGCTGCATTTCATACCCATCAACTGTCTTGGAGTAGGGACACATCATAATGCCTGCGTTGTTTATCAGGATATTCACTTGTTTTTCCTCTGGAGAAAAAAACAAAAAAACCACACAAACTGATAAAGATTGGGTATAAAATTTCATATGTACCGAATACACTTCATATCTGATAAAACGGCTGGTTTTAAATTCAAATGCTTTTACAGTATGCCTCTAATTATCTGCAGCAGTGGCGGCGGAGGGGCTGAACAAACAGGGATTTATACATCAGCCCTGCAATTAGTGAGCCCTGTTTCCTTGAAGAGTCCATTACTCCTTAAGAGGCATACAAGTATGCTCTTGAAAGGAAAAGTGGATTTAAAAAAAAGCATATACCTTTGTTAACAACTTCAGCAAAGGCCCTAATGGACTTGGTGTCAGACAGATCAAGTTTCCTGATGACCACGTTCTCATTTCCTGTGTCTTCCAAAATGTCCGTCCGTGCCTCCTCCGCCCTCTCGAGGTCTCTGCACGCCATGATGATGCGTGCACCTAAAAAGTAAGATCCACAGAGCACGAGCTGCTGACAAATAGTATAATATAATACAGTCCCTCACAACACATCGCTTTCCTCACAGAGTATCAGTTTAGGTGAGCACAGGGACCTTAAATCACCCCAAGTTTCATTAGGAAAGACTTGACCCCCATCATATTCCCCCATCAAGTGTGAAATTTCACTCTGAGCTCACATCCTGTTTTTGGCAGCAAATGATTTTTATACACCCCATAACAGCCATTTTCACAGCAATTGTATTGTCCTACCCTAATACTTGAACAGTAAAGATTCCCAAACTTAAAACTACAAAAAAAAGCTTTGCTCATTTGCTGGCATACAAAAGCTCCCAGCATTAAATGAAGAACCTTAATCTTTCAGGGTTCTTCAGATTGTCCTCTAAAGCTCTCCCTCAGCATCTCATTTAGCCAACTGCTCCACTCGAACAAACACAAGACCCTCTCGATTGTGTCGTTCTCATTCGCTTCTGACACAAATTACCATGCATTCTTCTTAATGAGCACAGAAGGGGGGGGGGGGGGGGGGGGGGTTGGTTGAGGACACATGCACCCTTTCTTTCACCCATATGCAGGCACAAATATGCACACACACATACACACACGCTCTCCTGCAAACTCAGTCATTTTTACACACTCACACATATGCAAAATAGCTGTTGCGCCCAGTAATTACAGAAGATGGAAGCCATTAACTAGTTGTAATATAGCGTCTCCATCCTATTGCTGTTCTTTGTTTCCATCCCGAGGACCAAATTATTCCCACATCAACAGGGAAGCCGAGTTCACACAATTAAATAAAATAGTAAACAAACAGTGGGAGTCAAGTCCAAGAGGCGTGTACTGAGTCACGTCCAAGATCTTTCAGCAGATGATTTTTTTTTCACATGCGCAAATCATCTGACTATGTAATAAAAAAGAAAAAATGGCTTGAGTCAGTTTTGATCATAGACTGATTATTCACACTCAGTATGATATGTAATTGTAACAGTCTTTCCTGATTTCACTTCATAAACATTAAATTTCACATGGACAGCTTCCTTTGACAACTCATTACGTGGACCAAAAAGTAAAATAAATGAGTAAATGATAATCTTAATAATAATAAAATAAATTTAGATCAAAATCATAACAAACGATTGACAATGTTGAGATGCAGTGCCTGAAGGAATTGCTTCTCGTTATCAATCTTTCCAAATCCAATCATATTGTCATCACATTGTTGCATAATCCAGTTTACTGAAAGATGATGCTGTGCCTCCTTCTACTTTGTTTTAAGGCACGGAATCTAGTTTTATTATTATTGCTATGGGTTATTTTATACTGGTGCCAGTGTAGATTTTTTTTTTTAAAAATTACATGTTGGTTGTTCTTAAACTGAGGAAGGTGTATGTGGCATGCTGTGTCCGTCATGATGCAGATGGCTGAACAAACTGAGTCTTGTATGCAGAACCAGCTTTCATATTACTCACTCTGTGTGCATGTGTGTGTGTGTATGCATGTGTGTGTGTGTGCATGTGTGTGTGCGTGTGTGTGCACAACTGCTAGATGCACTGTCTTTGTTTCATGTCTGGCCCTGCAGGGGACCCTCACAATGCTCCCTCTGTCCCTGCGACGCCTCATCTGTCTTCAATTTCTGTCAGTCGTCTGGAATCGTTGAAACATTAACCAAGAAGCTCATTTAAAAAAAAAAAATATTAAAAGACAAAACAAAACAAAAAAAACCCACAAATCTTTTCTATATTTTTATTCAGATTCATGATAGACTTAGGTATGCTAAGCAAGCTGGACCTAGCCCAATCACATAAGTGTTCTTAGTGCTTAAATCACGAGGTCAGAGTGGGTACTGTACTGTAAGTCACAGCCTGCCAGTTAGTGTAAATTAAAGAGGCAGGCACATGTCTGAAAACCTGATAGACAGAGGCAGATGGAGAAAGACCCGCAGCTGGGCACAGTACCTCTTCTTGCCAGGTCCTTGGCAGTTTCTTTGCCTATACCAGTGTTGGCTCCAGTGATGACCACTGTTTTCCCATCTAACCTCTCCTCAGAAGACCAGTGGTTACAGCACACACCCCTGAACAAGAGGCAAGTAAAAGCATTGATTATATATTTTTTCCTCAAAGTTTTAAAGACCTGATCTTTATTTGGACACAAAAGAGTCTATAAATCAGCACATGCTCTCATACTAACTATTCAACATCAGAGTTACACATACTGCATCTGTAACAGAGTATATTACATCAGTTGGTTTCCAGAATAATTGCGCGAGTCGTTTAAACAGATTCATGCTCAAAGCTCCTTTTTCCGTTTTCAAAATTAGCATAAAAACACCAATAAAACTACGACGCAAATCACTCTGCAAAATCTGGTGACACAGTGGATAATCTTCAAATATCTCACACTGCTGGTATTATTAGAGCCAGCTACCTAACCTTTAACGTTTTCTGCAGGCTCTATTTTATGTATTTTTCTCCTACCTGCAGTACATTCTTCCTCAAAGAGCAACAGGTTTCCACCTTAGGACCTCTGCGACAATACAGCTCCTTTCTCCGCCACAACACTTTATCAGCGGGTTCCGTGCTTTTCATCTGTCAGCCACCTCTCCTCGTTTTCTTTTGCGTATAGGTGCCGGGGCCAATCAGGGGCGGGCTGACGCATAATTGATTCACAAGTTACAGGCTGTGGGAGCAGCCGGCTCTCCTGCCGCCTCCTGCTGTCGGAGAGACTCGAGTTATGGGGTTAGCTGAGGCGAGAGTGTGATAATTCACCACTGCGGTGTGTGATACCACCGAGAGCGTGGAAAAGCCAAAGTTAAAACATGCCTCACTTTTTTATGTAGCAGCATGCCAGTGCTAAAAATCCTAATGATGTAAGAGTCTAGTAAAAATGGGAAGTCTGTTTTTTTTCACTCACAAACGGACACACGAGGACACACAGTGTTATATCAGGGATGTTTCTTTATTGGAAGCGGTTACATTTGTCTTAGCCTTCAGATCAAAGGTGAAGTTTATCTCCAGCGGATGCCCAACAGGTGGCAGCTTACAGCCCACAGCTTCAGGGCTGTGCCGTCATCCTGGCCGGCATTGGAGCTCTCTGCTCTGGAGCAGTTACTGTAGAGAAATGGGTAAATGGACAATACATAAGCACATCGTTTAAGCGAGCTATACATTTCCATCGCTTTAACATAAAGTGCACTAAAACATGTGATAACTAAAATGTAATCAGCTGATAGTTAGAAGATAGTAGGTAAAATAGAGACACAATTGGATAACTGTAAGGTAATATTTGGTGCATTATTAAGTGTAAATTAATCAAACTCCACACTTTCTTCATTGATCATTACATTTCTAATTTATTCTTTTTTGTTACTTCAGGTAGTTACTCATTGCTTCAGGACTGAATGACCATCAATAGAGTCGGTTTAAAATGAATCAAATGTGAGCTTTAGCCATGGGTGGAGATACAGTATTTTCCGGTCATGCTGAGCGATTTGGAGACTGAAAAACAGATAACGCTGTTCTTTCTAAGAATATGCATATTATAAAATATTTATTATCTAACGAATCACTTATACAGAATGACTCATAGATCTTTAGTAATTACCCATTAATTAGTGTATTAAGAATTATTCGGATGATATCGATGAATGGCTCCTCTTGTCTTTCATGATTCTTTAATCACACCTGTTTTTATAGCGATTAAGCACGTTTTTGTCTGTAATTGTAAATACTTTGCTCAGTGGTCAAGTTTATGTCTTTTAAGGAAAATATTGCAGTTTATATTCCATCGTTTATAAATCATATAGCTTCATAGAAGCTGAGACTGGTCGTAGATTTAGTTGCGTCACAGGCAACTTCTTTTGTGTTTCACGCTGACCTGTAGTATCCTCCAGTGACCAGCTGATTCTCAGGAGTGACGGTACAGTAGATGGTGGTGTAGGCTCCCTCTGCTGGGGTCTTGATCAGAAACCCGAAGTTCTTGACTATATCCAGAAGAGGGCGCCTTATATGCCTTAAAATGTCAGTGTTCACGAAGCCGGGGTCAACTGAGTAGGCCGTGATACCTAGAACTGGAGGGATTGGTATAAAATATTATTTATCCAACCTGAAATTAAGCAGATCCTTGATAACAGCTTGTAGTCACACATAAGTGTACACATCAGGAAAGTAAAACATCCAGAATATATAGTTTCACTTGATTTAGGGGGAAAAAAAGGGTTATAGAAAGCCTTGACTCATATCTGGGAAGAATGACAGCATTATTAGTGAATGAGGAGTGATTTGCTGGGCAACAATTAAGTCTTTAACACAACTTGTGCTCTGATGTCGCCCAGAGCAGTTGTGGTTGAAGCATGGGACTCTCACACTGTTGAGATAAGATCCATTTTCTCCTTGCATAAGGAAGGCGAGGCAGACAGGCAAAAGACGACACATAATGACTAGATAATATTTCAGTCTCTGCGTCCCTACCCTCTGTCCTTTTGGCCAGCTCTCTGGTGAACAGGACATTAGCCAGCTTGCTCTGCGCGTAGGCCCTGATGTGATGGTAATCCTTCTCCCCTTTCAGATCATCAAAATTGATTTTGCCAAAGAAGTGAGCTGCTGATGACAGGTTGATGACCCGAGATGGGGCCGAGTGCTTCAGCAAGTCCAGCAGCAGAAAAGTCAAGAAGAAATGACCTAAATGGGTGGTATGAGAGAAAACGGCGAGGAGTTTTAAGCCATCACTGATCCCTGATCACATATTTAGCAGTAACAACAGGAGCTGACTGACAACTCATCTGCTCTTTTGCTAAAGTCTGTTTCAATCTAACATGTTTGTCATTAACTAAACCTTGTGTGTTTTTTCCTCCTACCCAAGTGATTGACTCCAAACTGCATCTCAATTCCATCCACTGTCCTGGCAGAAGGACACACAGCCACGCCTGCATTGTTGATCAGATAGTGAAGAGCTTTCTCGGCTGTGAAAACAGGACAATTGTTACCATCATCACAGTATTTAGAAGGAAAAAAGAATGCACGCACTACTCTGAAGTCCGCGTGTGTGTTGCGTGTGCCACCCACTGTTGTAGATATTCTCGGCAAACTGGCATATTGATTTGGTGTCAGCCAGATCCAGTTGCCTGGTGACAACCTTCGCTCCCTTCACCTCCCTCACGATGTCGCAAGCAGCTTGCTCTCCCTTCGCCATGTCTCTGCACGCCAAGATCACCCGGGCGCCTACGGGAGATTAATTCCTCTTGTTTGCGTGTACATGCATGTTTGACATTTGAACAAGATAGCACGATTTCAACACATATGTCTGGGCCAGTTTGGCAGTCTTTGTGTCGTGGCAGTATGCTCTGAACTTAATACTTAAGCCTGCCTTTGATTAACCAGTACTGATACATGAGTTCATTAGAAGTGTGCGTTATCATCAAATTCGACAGTTTATGTTTGAGTCACCTGATTGTATTTATTATATTTGCGGGAGCGGGAAGCTTCAAGTGCACAAGTTCAAAAGTACACTGAGTCACGCAGACGAGAAAGAATATGACAACAATTGTAAAGAAATTTGTTACTCATCATTGCATTTGCTGTCTTTACATATGCAGCGCTGTTTGCTTGCCTCTGCTAGCCAGGTCTTTAACTGTCTCTTTTCCTATTCCAGTGTTGCCCCCCGTCACTATAGCTGTCTTCCCATCTAGACGTGTATCTGAAGACCATGTGGGGATGAAGAGAGACCTGTGGAGTGAGGCACATAAAGCCTTTATCTCAGATGGATGAATGAAAAGCTACCGTCAGACTCCCCCCCCCCCCCCTTTTTTTTTTTCTGGTGATGATGTACAAAAACTTACCTGATTGCTTGCATTTCCAAAGTAAAATAAAACTGCGATATCCCTACCCAAAAATTGTTTTCGCTGATGTTGAAAAGTCCCAGAGATGTGGAGGCACAGGACTGAGAGAGAAAGCAAACATGTCCGCTTTTTAAATTGTAAGCTGTTGTCAGAAAGAAATACCCCTCTGTTGGAACTTATCACTGGTGCTAATCAATTAAGGTGGGATTTCAAAATGTATCCGAGATAAGCGTCATATGATTGGTGATGCAGTATTTTAAAGAATCAAAGAAACAGAGAAGTATTTGTTTGAGAGGTTTCAGCTCAATAATGCGTACCAAACTAAGTATTTGAAATGACTCAGCAAACTAGATTTAAGACACTGAATCTTTATTTACTGTAAAAGGAAAGTAAACCCTTTTCAATTCTAAGGCTTTATAAATCAGGGATCAATAAAAATCCCTGGTCCTTAGCATGTCTTAATATAAGGCTATTTAACGAGAACTAGCACTATCCCCTCACAGCAACAACATCCGGGGTTCGAATCCAGGCAGGACTCAGTGGAGTTTGCATTCACCTCTGTGTTATCCCTGTGACAGACACAGAAAACAGACTCATCACAACCCCAGCAGGATGCTGAGGTCCTGTGGGTGCAAAACAAGGCCAAATAATCGCTCCTCCACCACCATGCTTAACACTTGGTATGAGGCATTTGTGCTGATATGCTGTGTTTAGTTTTCAAAAAATGTGGCATTGTGGATTAAGGCCAAACACTCTACTTTGGTTTCATCTGGCCAAAGGACATTGTTTCAGAAGTTTTGTGGTTTGTTCAGATGCAGCCGTGCCAACCTAAGCTGTTCTGCTTTGTTCTTTTTAGAGAAAAGAACGTTTGTCCTGCAACCCTTCCAAAAAAGTCATACTTTCCTTTTGAACAATAATGGCCCGATCTGAGTGCGTTTGCTCTCAGCAAGATTGGCAACTGTCTAGAATGTTTTGCAGTTGCCAATCTAGCTCACTGTGCTCAGTGATGGCCTTATAACCCTTTCCAGACTGATAGACAGCCTCTTTTAATCATTCGTAATATCTTTCCGCTTTGGCATTGTGCTTCCACACAAACAGTCAAAAGCCCTGCTTTTAGAGTTGCTCGCACTTACTGTGTGATGCTGATGTATTAATTACAAGCACTTGATCAGCATCACCTGGCTGCTACTTACACTCTTAATTCCTATGGAAGCATTAAAGGGGTGTGTTTAGCGTTTCACACACTATTTCTGCATTTTGCCCTAGTTTTTGTTGACACAGCGTATGCTCATATTTGTAGTTCTTCGCGGTTGTATTTATCTGATCTTTTCACATGACTGTATGTAGCTGTATTTACTTTTTCTCTGAAAATTTTCTTCCTTTTCTGCATTAGAATTATTATTATTATTACTGTGTCGTTGATGTAACAAAATCACAACAGCAAATTTTTCAATTAAATTTATAAGACACTCATTAAAAAGATTCTTATGTATAAAAATGTAAAAGTCCCACACAGTTTCATTCATTCCTTATGTATTTATCAGCTACCATCTGCTGCTTCCATTCAAAGCAGTTCATCATATTTATATCCTCTCAAAAGCAAAATCATTATCTTTGAAGAAACTAGAAACTCCATCTGCTGTCAGTGCTGAGTAACGAATCTCAGCTGTAATGATCTTTTGCGAGTCTGCAGCTGGAATCCAAAACTTGCTTCCACAGGTGAGATGACTGTAATTTCAGCACATCAGCACTGTGGATTTTCTGGTGCTTTCCGCAGGTCTGCGCTGTCACCTGGTTACACCGACTGTCAGGTTATTAAACCAACAGCTGATTGGGCTTTTTCTCAGGCCTCGAAAGCGCTCCAGTATGAAAGACAAACCCTTTCTCAAGAGCCCATTTCCTCTTTTCCAGTGATCTCGATTCCTCTTTTAAAATTGTAATCAAATAAATAAGGTGGTACACAATAATATGTCTGTATGTCTGTTTAGAAATGCCTATACAAATGCAACAAACAGACGCATCTCGTTTCCTGTGTTGCTGAAACTGTAAACATGAACATTTATCCATGATTTGTTGTCTTGTTTATCATCTTAACCTGCACTTACCACTAGGAGGCACACTATAGCAACACAAGGTGGTTGCTACCCTACATATAAGTCAAATGAAAGGCTGTTCTCTCACACATGAAAAGAAAAGAAAAGGCTGAAATCATTTAAATGTGCAGTCGGGCTCTGTGTTGGCCAGCCAGCCAGTTCTCATGTAAACCATGTGAAAGCTAGTCATAACTTCCTGTTTTCACAAACAACCATAAAATAAGCTGAGACAAGACGCACTCTTACACACATGCACACACACATACACACACATATAAACATACTCCTGCTGACCCAAACCAGGCCCAAATGAGTGCTGCCAGTTCCTCTCATGTGGTCTCTCTGTGACGCTAGCTGGTCTGACTGCTAGATTAGTTTCTCCTCACAGCTGCTTGCCATCCCCGGGCCTGATGAAAGGCTGCCTGTCTGTCAACGCAGGGACAAAGGCACAGAGGCCTTGCCACATGTGTAATTAGCATTGCTTCACAAAGATTATAGATCATCTTGTGGAGATAAATGAAGCCTTGGTTGTGTTTTGTCAATCTCCCCCCCAAAATAGGAAAGTTGACCAAGAGTAACCACAGAATGCAGGATGGCAGCCATCCGTGAGAAAAATTAGATGCAAAACATATTTAATTTCGATCAAAATAGTCTTTCAGTAATTCATTGCAATAGATTTGATTTATATGTACATTTTTTTGTTTGTTTGTTTTTTGCAAAGCTGCATACATATGGCAGGGCTATAAATTAACAGTTCATTGAAACTCCTGTGTGCGCTTCGCTGTTAATGGCACCACTCGACTTCACAAAATCCACACAATAAATCAATTGACAGCGTATTCATTCGTCTTTGAGAAACAGATGAAATATATACAAGCACTGATCACATCTGAAACTTCTGAAATACACACAAACAATCTGCCTCGTAAAACCTTTTTTTTTTTTTTTAAACAAAACCATTATTATTAACAAACATCTGACTTTTCTTCATTAAGGCCTGGGCATTAAAATCGAATAAAAGAAATCACTAATAGAATAGCTTATCAAATGCATAGCATTTTGTTTCGAAGACAAAAACTGCACTTGTGTTGCAGTAGGGAGAAAATAAAGTCTACAAACAAGCTAAACAAGCATCGTACCAAAACTGGACGTGTCTCTTAAAAAATAAACAGATCCTGCAGGCAAGAAAGAAGAATTCACTCATTGATATGTTTAAAATTCTGTCCAGCCAGATCTTATTGTGGCTTGCATATTCAAAGTTCTATGATACAACAACTAAAACGTATGTTCCACACGGTGGATATTCCGTTACGCAAGTATCAAAATCATCCAGACTTACAAAAGTTAAAAACTAAGAGCTTACAGATGTTACCTAAAGCAAGTAATCAATAGAAATGTGTGGGACATTAAATATTTTGTAACTTCTTTGTATCGAGACCAAGCTGTAAGTTCCATGCAACGATAAAAATATTATGCACCTGCAGTATGAACCCTACTTCCACATTCATTTCACAACAAAATTCCCCATCACTGTCTGGAATGGAGGGAGTTTCCATCTGAAAAGGCCTGCAGCTTTTCTTCTTTTTTTTCTGGGAATAGATTCCCGTGGCAGGATTCAGTGACTAATGTCTGAAATAGGCCAGGTTATAGATGGTTCATTAGTAAGACAACTGTGGAGACACAGAGTCAGATTCCCAAAAGACTGATCTCCCAGTTATCTGACTGATCACTTTAAAATGACTTTACACCATCCTTTCCTTGTTTTTATCTGGAAAACAGACATGACAAGACACATTTGTTTTTCATTATTACAATAACTTATTTGATGTACACCTCTTAGCCATAACACTAAACCCACCATTCTGCCAAAAAAAACAAAAACAAAAACTTCTGCTGTGCATGCACATGAGCCCACTGAGGGTGTCCTGTGGTGTCTGGCCAGTGGGTCCTTTGGATCCTGTGCGTTGTGGAATGAAGCCTCTGCAGACCAGGCTTGTTCTTGCTAACTCAGCAGATGTTTGATTGGACTGCCATGTGTTATGCCAAGTTGTCGAGCAGTTTTTCTGTTGTGACAGGACGCTCTGTCCCGTTGGAGAAAATTCTGTTGTCAGGGGATGCCGTTGCCATGGAGGGATGTGACTGATCTTTAACGATGTTTAGGTGGGTGGTATGAGTCAATGGAAGAGGACCCAAGATTTCCCAGCAGAACATTGCATTGTAACAAGATAATCAACATGATTCATTTCAGCTGACAGCAGTTTTAATGTTGTGGCTGATTGGTGTAATCAAAAGATAACATAAGCACCCGGACTATGGCGATGATCTCTGAAGTGACATAAAACATAAAGCAAAGCCACCGGCCGCTTTTCACTTTCCCAGCGATTGCTCCTCCATCGCTTCCTGGACTGGCAGTGTCTCATCTTGCAAAGTACAGTGGGAAATGTAGTCCCCTTGTGATCTCAAGCTGCTCTGAAAAAACGGAGCAGTCTCAGTGGCTTCTTCCTGGACAGGGTTGCCGAAGCCATCATCCCGCTCCACCTCGTCGCTGCCGTGAGACGTCTGGCTGACGCAGACAACAATGACGTCACCGCTAAAGTTCATCACTTGACCGCTGGAGATGAAGGTGGTGTTGTGGTTCCCAGACACCTGACCTAAATAGAAAAGTAACACAGAGGAGGCGTAAATGGTTAGGAGGCTATTTATAGACGATGTCTGAGAAAATCTTTAGTTTCACGTGAAAATCATAAACGCTGTATCCCCAAACTGGTATAGAAAATGCCGATGCAATAACAGCCTATTGTGAAATTCAACGAGATGTGTTGCTATAATTGTAGGGTTGTGTAGGACTTTCATTTTTCCTGTACAAACAGGCTTCCAGAGCCCTATTTCATGACACAAGTGAAGAAGGGACTAACTGTTGGCTAACCTCATGTGACAAATGGACAGTGGGTGTAATGACTTTGCAGGATGACCACAAAAAGGCAACGGCTACAGAGACCGCCATATCATATCCTGCTCGACATAGCTCCGTCAGTATCCAGCACTTCTAACTAAGTGAAACTCAAGACCACTAAAGGGAAGCAATTCGTCACACGTTTTGGGGTTTTAAGGATTCAACTGAACAATTTTTTTAAAAATGTGCCGCTCCAGTGTCTAATCTCCATCCTACAGTTGCTTTCCTGCCAAACACAAACTTGCATCAATACCCTTTGTGCCAGTGCCTGTATATTGTTCACCTACAGAGTTAAACCAGCAGGTGAATTAGGAAATAAACAGTTTTGTTTTGTAAATCGCATTACACCCCATCAAACCTCTGGTTCCTATTTTCTCCAGCCTCCTGTCTGACTTTCCAGGCGACAGAAGAGGCCAAACCTCCATGACTCACAGCTTATGTTCCATCTGTTCACACATATGCACACGCACACACATACAGTAAATGTAAGAAAATCCACTAACAGGCATTTTCACACCTACACATACACGTTTGCGCTCAAAAGCACATGCAGCCAAAGGCAAACGCTACCACAGACTCTCAAAACGTGTGTGTCTCTGTTTCCGTATCCAATCGCATTTCCCGGAATACCAGTCTGAGAGGGCAAGCTTGAAAATATGCCATTTCACCACAGCTCTGAAAACAATGCTCTGAGGAATCTGCTTGGGTCTTCTGTTTATCCTCTCTCAGTTCCACGTTGATCTTTTTGGATACCCAAAAACTGCTCTGACAGGGGTAAAACTGACTTGTGCATATTCTCTATCAGAATCTGCCAATTTTTCATGGATAGATGCCAGCTTAAGTCTTTGATTGTCAGACTAAATGTGGGTCATTAGCCCTATTGAGCTGACGATCAACAAAGGCAGCCCCCAAATTGCCCTGAGCCGGTCAGTAGCTAATAAATAAAACTAATGTGCACCGGGACGGCTACTGTGGGTGAGACAAGGGAAACCTCTGAACCTTTAAATAGTATAGGCGGGAAGTCCTTGTAACAATTTTCATTACTGCATGATGGGAAACTGTGTTCACTTCAAGCCAGCAAATGTGTAATTAAAGTAACCAGTCATCAGTGAGAGTCAAAAAAATGCTTCACAAGTTAGTGTGTGTGTGTGTTTTTGTTGGGTTTGCGAGGTTATAAAAGCATTACTCAAGCTGAGCACATCTTGGTTCAATTAAAGCTGCGGTCACTTTGCGCAACCCTATGGAACTCTGGGTAAACAGGAGTTTTGTACTGTAGATGGCATACTCGACACTGGTGCACACATACACAAAGAGCAGTGTTTGTTAAGAGTGCGGTTCTGGTGGTTCACTAGCACATCAAACACACACACACACACACATATCTTTTTCCTGCTGCCTGTGTGGCCTCGCCAAAATCCAGGCTCAGATTATCAATACTGACTTTAATAAAAGCTATTTCTTGGAAACAATCACACAAACGCCATATTTTTACGCTGAGACCCATCCTCTGTCTATTCTGTGTTCGGCTAATAACGTTTGAGCTCAAGCTGACCACCGTCTCTATCAGACTGCTCAGATATTACTGCTTTTAGAACTAACCATAACCACTAGGAGCTCGAGGCACAGAGAATAAATGTTTCCCGTAGAGTTTTCTCTTTGGCACGACCATAAGGTCTGTGTGAGAACAATGCATGCTCAACCCCGTGACTGTAAAACTTTCCATTAAAACCAATCTAAATTTCATTCTGTTATTCTTGGTGGCTAGTCCCACCTATGCTGTGGAAAGAGAACACTGCTATGTGGTGTATCCAATCATGTATGGGTATGACCCTGTGGCAACACAATGGCGACTGCCTACACAAACAGTGAACACAGAAATCCACCTGGCAAACACAACTGTGGTCCTGCAACCTTTGTAATGAGCCATTATCCCCATAACGCACAACCACTGTGCTTTTAGTTTTTATTGACGCTGCTGAGCGGTCACAGCAAAAAATATCCAGGAAATAGCCAGCTCCAAATCAGGAGTAAAAATAGACTTGTGACTGTGCGACTCAACTGCTTAGGGAAAAAAAAGTACATATATAATATAATATAATATAATATAATATAATATAATATAATATAATAGACAAAAGTGTACATTAATTTTAAAAGCCATAATTCTGTCCTGTGAACACTTGATGATTACTATTAAGTTACTATTATTACTTAATATTTTACCTCCCTCACTAGTTTGGAGCTAGTACCTTATCACTGCTTTTTTTCCTTATCATTAACTTTTTTTGGGCTTCTTATTTGATCAGTTTTTGAAATTTCATGTACCTGAGGTAAGATTTGGATCAGCCAGCTGACTCTGAAGGCTCTCCGGTGAGCACTCCAATTCTGACTCCTGTGATGAGAGCTTGTTGTCTCTGCTGTCCCCACAGGGAACTCCCTGGTCTTGCTCTGGGCCTGTGGCCTCAGGGGGCTTGTCCATGTAGAGCTCTCCAACAGATGGGGATGGCAACAAGGGGGTGACCGAGGTCATCGCAGAGGTCGTGCTGTGTTCTGTTGATGTGGAGTCTGTGCTCATCAGTCTGTACAACCCCTCCCATTTTGTTGGCGATCTCTCTTTCAGGTGAAATTTGAACTCCGGCGACATCTGGGACAATGGCAGGTAGAGTTCAGGAAGCGGACTGGTTGACTGGATGGCGGTGGAGGTGTGGAGGAGAGGAGGAGAAAGAGAAACAAGCGGTGCGACACCTGACTGACTCGTGGACACTTTCTTGAGATTTCCATCTTTAGCCTCTTTCCCACTTCCACCTCCATCCCTCTCTCCATCTAGCCCTCCACATGAGCACGATCCCGGTGTTCCAGGGCTGACAGCCTGGCTACAGTCCTCATTCTCCCCTACTTCCAGGGGCTCGTGGACAGGAATGACACACATGCAAGAACCTGTCAAAAGCCGGGACACGCTCACGACCTCTTCTAACCCTTCTTCCGACACCTCTTCTGGTTCTCCAGATCTTTTGCTCTGATCCTCCATTGGTGTTTTCCTCTTAGTCCCTCCTTCTTCTGTCATCTCTTTTATGAAGGGCAGAGAGACCTTTACATCAGGAACAGAGATGGGCAAGGTGCACGAGGGGTTGTCAGTGGGGCTGGAGGGTGCTTGGTCGATAAGTTTGGTCACCTCACATGGCGTGCATTTTGAGGCACCAGAACCTCCTCCTATTCCTGCTCCGCTGTGGTAAAGAGGAGCCAGTGTCTCCTAGAGTGAAGAAAACGATAAAAGAAGAGAATTATTGCAAGTATGCATGTAAGACGATGTTAGATATATACAGGCTCTTTGCTTCAATGGAACAAAAAATAGTCACAAACAATAGGAAAAGTAGATGAAACAGCTTGTAACAAGTTTAGTTTCTATATGTATTCGGTTTTGTTTGAGTTTTTTATTCTAACAGAAATTCCACCTTACCTGTTGTATCCGGGTCCTCTTCAGATTCTGGACACAGGATCGCAGATTTACTGAGAAATGAAACAACAAGATGTAAGTACTGAAAAAAATGACAGTATTTATGAAAGTAAAGGTTCACGTTTTTGTGCCGACGTCTACATGTATGTTAAAGCAGTCATACAGGCAGAAGAGAAAGGTTCATAGAGGATTTCGACCTACCAGAGAGTAACTTCATTTTGTCCTTGTAGCAGAAGAGAAGCAGAATGAGGGGACACAGAATGATAATGATTGACAGGACTGAAACCATCACCCAGAAGGACATAGGAATGACCGGGTCACCTGTAAGACAGACAATTATTGAGCTTGCTTTTAGTCTACAGTTTTTTCCCTCTCCACATTTAGAGTCACATTTAAGCCTCTAATTAACAGAAACTATTTTGTCATATGGAAAAATATGACATTGTATATGTCCGTGTCTTTCCAAACTCACGTGGTCCACACCCTGCATCGGCTTCAGCACTGCCTTGCTTGATCTCCTTGCTGCCATCAGCCTTGCAACTGGGAAAGAGGAAGAAGAGGAATATTTAGACAATAAGAATGTAGTTAGTTTTTTTGTTTTTTTAGTTCTCCCTTCTACTCCACATTTTCCTATCAACGTGCTCGACTCGCAGTTCTGCAAAGATAACACAAAAAAGGCAGATGGATAGAGAGGAAAACTAAATTCTTTCTCTCTCCACCGTCATCATCATCGCCGATGATCTGTCAGGTCTGGCTGGCAGTGGAAGCTGATGTCTGCTCCAGCCAGGGTTCCAGAGGAAGTGGTGAATATATTACTCATAACCACTGCTGGCTGCCGGTAGGGACGGCTGCCCAACTGCATTTTCCCATCACAATATGTCAAAAGATTCCAGGCTAAAAACATGTGTGAGCACGTGCGAGTAAGCGCTTACTTTGTCCACGGTTTGCACGGTTCGTCATCGTCCTTATCAGAGAAGAATCCTTTTGGACACGGCTCACACACCTTCCTCTGATCTATAATTAACAACACAAATCGGAATCTGGGATTTACAACTTGTTTCTAGGGTCTTGTTATAAATGGGGGATGTTCTGTGTTGTGGACTTTCTCACCGTGCTTTGTCTCAAGTCCCTGTCCGGGTCGGCAGGTGGGTATCTTCTCACAGTACTCACAGTTGATGGGGTAACACTGGAAGCCTTCAACACAGCGACATGGCTCCTCTTCTATCGAGTTTTCATTATTTCTCATAAAACCCAAACCTGTAGATTTAAAAGAAAGGTACAAATGAAGTGAATGATTATGTGTGTTAAATGCAAATTCCCACTCCACAGTTCCATACAAAGGAAAAATAATTCCATGTTAAGAAGATCCGAACATTCTTGGCCACCACAACCCCGTTTGTATGAATATGGAGGTGTTGTGTAAAGAGTAAACAGAAAACTGAAGTGAAAATCATTTATTTGATTGAAAATAGCACACAAATAATGTATAAAAGTATGGAAAAGGTGGAAAATGTATTTATTGTGTTTCAAAAAAACATTTGGAGAGGAGGGCAAGGAGATGCCTGTACACAAGCTTGTAAAAAAAACAAAAAACAAAGCAGTCAGTGGATGGGCTCAGAAGCATTTCCAAACATCACTGTCAGTAAACACAGGAGAGGGTGATATCTACAAAGGCCATATTAAAGTTGAACGATAAAAGTTTTAGCCCTTTTTGGAGGAAGGCCTTCATTATTTCAGCAGGACATCAGGATACCAAACGACATGGGGGGGGGGGAAATCTGACCTACTAAAAATATCTGACCCATTATTAAATGAGGCAAACAAAGACCTTAACTGCTGAACAGCTTAAAACGTTTTTGAGAAAGAATTATGCAAAAACGTTCAGATTTTTTTCACCAATATGCTCCCCGAGTCCCCAAAGACATATGGGGAGTTTTAAAAAGACGAGGCGATCCAACGTGACAGTAAACCGTCTCAATCTCAACTTTTTAGAAACGGGATGGTGGCAAATGGTCTGCACTTTGTTAATGTTTACACAGCTTCATGATTTTTTGGAAAAGGGGTTGCAAAAGAGAAACTAAAACATTAAAAACATGAGTATAAAATTAAATACTGTTGACTGGAGAGTATTCTTTTATGGTGTAGCTGTGACTGTAGGGTATGTTTGGAAAGGTTGTTTGATCTTTGTCCTTCGAGTAACCAGAGGTTGCCAAATTAATAAACAAAACATTTTATATATTAATTCATTAATTTTTTAGAATTGAAATGAATGGTATTTGTCACAAGTAAGAAGTGAAAAATGGATTTAAATGTATGGAATTGATAAATAAATGAAGGTACTCACTCGGATCACAGAACTTCTGCTTAAGACAGCGATAGGCACTATTCAAGCTGGGTTGATATTCTCCGTGACTGCATTTACGACATATAGTCTGAGCGGTATCAGTGCAGTCTTTAAACACATAATAGCCTAGTGGCAAAAAGAAAGGACAATGGGTGTTAGGCAGAGGATTTGAGAACCCAGCATACATAATTACAATAACACAGAAAAGCCTAATTAAATAGAAGAAAACAAAAGAGAAACTGAACAAACTGGTGCTCCCTTCTTCTTTTTAAGCAGTTGATATATTTAGCAGTTTAAGTGTGTGTGTGTGTCTGTGTGTGTGTGTGTGTATCCATGCATTTGTGGAAACACATGCACATGTCTGTGCCACTTTAAGCCAAAAAGATCTGCTTTTAAACATCCTTCCTCTTTTATTTTTGAATATTTGTGAATGGAAAGCTATTTCTACTTTATGCTGACTCCACAGAGGAAACCAGATATGCATCCACTATCTGTGTCTGTGTGTGTGTGTGTGTGTGTGTTAGTTACCTGGTTGACACTTGTTGCAGCATTTGGAGTCTTTTAGGTAGTGTGTTTCTTTACATTGAGATCTGGAATCTGCGTTCTGTAATTAATGAAGACAAAAGATAAGTTTGTAACAGTTAGTAAGAGGTATAATGTTTGAGTCAGGACCAGGATGGTAAAAACATTTTCAAGACGTGCCCAGAAATTCTTTCCATGCTCTCAGAACACCTGAGCGCAGCTCTGAAGCCTCCAGAACAGAAAAAACAAAGTCCACAAGTACACAACAGGGAAGTAACAGGAATTATATAATATCCATTCTGGCTGACTTTGAATAATTAATCACTTGCAAATATTGTCCCAGCCATCAGTGCTGTGCTGTAAAATAAAAAAATAACAAATCTTGTGCAGTTGTTACACTAGATTTCTAAAGGCCTTCTGTTCTAAAAAACCACTATGCAAAGTTTCCTGCTGTCACGCAGCTAAACACAGCTCTCGTTCCAGAAAGCATGGAAAAAAAATACGAAACATCTTTGCATCTCTTCACAAACGATAAACGCTTTATTGAAAAGGTTACTTACTGTACTGACCTTCCAGCCGCTCTAAATTAAGGGCTGGAGAAGTCCTGGCCACACTGCTGAATTAGACAATTTGGCTGTTATAACAGAAATGATGCCAAAACCACGGTGTCTATATATAAATGTAGAAAAATACAACCTATAGGCCTGCCTTGACTCGGACCTTGAATTGACCGCCATCATTTTGTCATTCAGTCTAAGCTTCATCTTCCTCACTACTAAATACTGTAATTTGTACTGTCATTGAATTGCTGGTGTTGCAGAGGTTCAGAAAAGCTTCCCCAAAGTTTTCCTTTGGGAAGCATATTCACAATTTCTTTTTGGTCATTTGATTTTTAATGGAAAAAATCCCTGAGCTTACCCCAGCAGTTCAAATATACAGTACTGGACTCAACACTGTTTTCACACCCCCTGTCTTCTTTCTCACACCTCTGATTAGACTGTGTCAGTCTTTCCAACTTCAGACCATGACAGCGCAGCATGAACGCTCTCAAGCTTTTAATTACCTCCACTCAGACTCACACATCAGCCAATCTTTGTTTTATAATCTAACCAAAGGGATAATCATACACAGTGCTCATAGCTCAGACCGCAACACTAATGGACACCATATGCTGCAGGAGACAGAAGTGACAGAAGTAGGAAAGATTCCCATGCTATTAAAAGACTTGAATCTTTGTGTAGATAGATAGGTAGATATGGCTTTTAATATGCACAGCTGGACCAGAGCGCACAGGAAGCCAAAGGAATGCCGGGAATTGTGTTTTTGTTACCGCCACATCTAAACATTGGGTCTCAGTTATGTGAAACAATGTGTTTTGATTCACTAAATATATAATGGATGCAAAAGAAAAACAAGTGACCCACCCTATATGATTATAGGTTAACATAATGGTAAACATAGCACATCCGACCTCAGAGCTAACTTGATGTGCTGCATGTACTCAGATATGAAGTTATAGAATTGCTTGAAAAAGAAGATGTAGGGAAGTGGAAAGCATATGGATGGACAGAGCGGGCAGGACTTGGTGAAGCTTAAGAACAAAGAGGTATTAAGAGTTCCACCCCTTCAGCGACATGTCACAACTGCCCCCTAGCTTGTTTCCGAGCTGTTTTGTTTAACTTACAGAAACATTCACCGCCGTGTGTGACCCTATCAAATGCAGAGCGCATTCCATAAGCTTTCAGCGGACAAGGGAATTTGCATAACGGCCACAGCAGCAACAGGCTCAAAGCCAAGAGAAGCACACTACAGCTCATAGGCCTCTAGGGGCTTTACTGGTTCACGATAAGATGCTGTGAAAGCATATTGCACAACAACTGGATCTTTGTATAATGTTTGCACCTGTGATTAGTTTTTTTCTTAACAGCCATAAAAGCAAATCCCCTAAATGCCACCTGCATAAATCAAGACCTGATATCTCATACCTTTGATTATAACTCTTCAAAACAGAAAAAGAAGGGACTAAGTTGTCTTAAAAATTCATTTACAAGTAACAGAAGAAAAAAAAAAAACACACACACAAAGAACGGCTGTTAAATTGGTGGAAATTGGTGACAGCCAATGATGTAGAAACACAACCCAAAAATCAAGGAAGAGCAGGTGCTGCAAAAAGTAAAAGAATATGTGCTAATTGCTTTAATGAAACCTGATCCAGAGCTCATAGGCAGTGCACTGCTTTTTAAACCGGAGGTAGTCATAAATCTGATCTGGTACTTGATGGACGGAAGGAACTTGAACAGGTAACTAATTATTGGTCAAATATTAAATGAAAAAAGTCAGGGAAGAGGCAGCAAGATGTTGCTAATAGATAACAGGACAACACCAGTGCATACAAGCAGGAATGAATGCATGACTGACTTGAAAATCTGGCAAATAAAAAGTTCAGGAGCCTTGTTTGTGGGCATGCGAGCAATAAACCCAACAAAGCACAGTTCTTCATGATATATTGACTTTTAAGCTCTGAACATCTTGAAGCAATTGTGCATTGCTCAATGTCACAAAGACAGTTTGAAATGAACTCGGAATGTATTGGATGAAGTGGTTGCAAACCAAGAAAAAGAAGGGGAATTCTTTGGGAATAGTGTGAGTCAGTAATGGCAAGACCATGGTGAGAACAAACCAAAGCCAAGGGTTTGCAATGTCACCTTAAAACGTAGTTGAAAAATATTCCATCCCTCCTATCCAGACAACTGTCTGTATCACGTGTTTGCTTTGTATTGCCACTGCTGCTGGTAAAACTTTGACTTATTTCATAGACTTTTTGGGGGAAAGGAACAACTATATATTTATTTTGCGCAATTACCTCCCTGGATCACTGCATTGACAAGTAAAATGCCCCCACAAGCATTTTCTCTTGCAACACACCTCAGGAAAGAAGAGCGTGCGTTCCAGTCAAAGTTATGCCAATGCTGGCTTACGGTAATGCAGGCACACAAGCAATGATAGATCATTGGTGCCCAACAGTCCCACCACTTCAACCACATCTCATAAACTTCTCCACCTGGACAGCGTTAGCTGGTTGGACTAAACAACGGCGTGGACAACAACATGCCATCGACTATATTCACTCTCCCCTTCAAATTAACTGTGGCAGTGCATCAGCTGCGACATTAGGTCATTTTTCATCTCTGTAAATCTACTTAATAGGGTTTTTTTTAGTATGCGCTTCTTAGGTATATTACGAATAAGGCTACGATAAAAAAAGGAAACCAGGAAACAAAAAAATGTTTGTAAAAGTTGGTCGCAATATGCATAATAGAGATCCTGCTGTGACCCCTGCACCACCTTTTTAAACCTCGCCTCTGGCTGACCCAATGAGGTTCCTGATGAGCAACTTGGACGTGGAAAGAATACTTGGTGGAGGGAGAAGAACGTCCAGTTGCCAGCGGCTTTTCTGTGGTCAGAGCAGGGGAGAAGTGGCTTCGGCCCAAATACAGCTGTTTCTAGTCAGTGTCTGTGCGTAAAAAAAACCACTGTTCCCCAAATTTCCCTCGTCCCTCATCTGACCAGCTCATGCAAATCCTGGTGTGTTGACACATACTCGGGTTTAGTGTTACATATCTTTTGCCTAAAATAACCGAACAACTGTTAATCTCAGCACTTTTGCATTAACTTTCTCATTTAAAGGGACCCCGATAACCCAAGGGAAGCAGTAAACAAGAGACCTACAGGCTGCAAAGGTGACCGTCAACTCATTTGATATCAACGTCTTAGCTAATTAATGGGGTAAATGTTTATCATTAATAGTGGGGAAAACCCGTTTTACCTGTGCGTAAAAGGTGACAAGGACACACGTAATCCAGCCGCGGAAAATCCAGCTTGTAGAAAAGTTTAATCTCATCTCTACCGATTTACAAAGACGACTTCTGAGGCAAACTTTTCTTTATTAGCGAATAAACAAAGATCCGATCCCCGGACTCTTTAAATGTCCTCACTGCAAATCAATTCTTCTTGAGTGCGTAAATGTGGTTGAACCTCCAAACACCTCACAGGACATCGCGCCTTCATTCCCATCTGCCCTCTCCTCTCATCTTCCTTCTGCTTTTCACCCACGCGTAGTGAAGGGAGCTGCAATGCAACAGCTTGTAAAAAATGAGTGACTTACCGAGAGTGGACTCCTCCCACGTTCATACGCAAAGGACGGTTCCACGCCTCCATCTCAGCCCTCCCGATCAAGCCGGAGAAATTATGTGTGTGACATTTAGTGCGCCCGACTATGAACCACCCCTTATTTCTCAGGTGGATAGATTTATTTAAACATGTGCAAACCTAAATCTACATTCAGTGCCGGCATAAACAGAGTTTGTAGAAGTCTAACGAGCACGAAAGTCAATATTTGGTATGACCAGCTTTATTCTTGAACACAGCCTGAACTCTCATAGACAAGCCTTCTTCTGACGTCTTTAGGCAATCTTCAGGATTAGTTCTCCAGGCTTCATGAAGGACATTCAGAGCTCTTCTTTGTATGTTGGCTGCCTTTTGTTTCTTTTTCTGCTGCTTCAATGATCCATGACACTATTGTGTGTTTTTCTCTGAGGTATTCTTTAACTGCACTTTAACTGCATTGGCAGTATGTCTGTGATCACCGTCATGCAGAAAAATGAAGCTATTGCCAATTGGATGTCTTCCACATGGTTTAGCATGGTGGATAAAAATGTGACCGTACTTTTCTGTGCTCGCAAGTCCATCAGTTTTGACAAGATCCCTAACAGCACCAAATGAAAGGCAGCCACAAATCATAACAGAGCCTCCACCGTGCTTTACAGATGGCTGAAGACACTATTTATTTCAACCAGATGTTTAAAGTTTGTGTTCATCACTTCATAAGATCTGCTTTAGCTTTCCAGTCCAGTTCTTTTATATTTTGTCACATTTCAGCCTTTCCCCCCCCACTTTTTCTCTTCATAAAAAAAACGCTTATTGTAATTTACCCTTTCACTAAGACCATGACTGATTCGATTTTGGGCCAGATGTATCTCTCAGGTCCTGTATTTGGTTTTTGCAGGATATTTTTCCTATTTCTTAATAAAATGATTTTCAGATACTGTTCATCTGCTGCCCTGCTACTTCTTCTTATGATCTCCACTTCTCCAGTTTCATCATTTTGGGGAATCATGTTTGAGGAAACACCTTATTGGTGCAAAAATACTGTTTTGTGGTTGTCAAGCTGCATCTTTCTGTCTAAAGAACACAAATAGTGTTTTTTGTGACAGACTGCTAGTAACAAAGTGCCTAAAGATGCATCTTAAAATTGGAGTTTTTTGTTATATCTAGAGTTAGAACTTTTTTTATGCTCGAATGATTCATAGGTCAGTCTCAAGTAGCTTAACAAAGTTGAGAAAAGAAAAACATTCCTCTGAAATGGTCAGATAAAAACACTCGACTGAAAATGCGTAAAATAAATAAATAAATAAAATTAAAAAGCAGAGAATTCTAAAGCCAGGAGAACTATTGCTCAATGCCACTTTAAACAAAAGTCTGTCTCCTTGGAAATAAAATCTAGTTTTGCACAGTACTGTAGGTTGTCAGATGACACTTCCCACGTCATTGGTCAGACAGCATGAGCTATGACCTCATGGCAGAGATGAATTCATACATCATACACTGGAGCAGGAGTCAAAGCATGTGGTCACTTCTGTACACTTTGCTTCCTGCAGGAGCCATTCATCACTACACATGAGTAGGCTGCGCTTAACATAGTTCCTGGAGCGTGGGTCCTGGAACAACCATGATGGTGTCTTTTCTACAAAAACAAAAGTGTAGCGATTGCTTCCAGGAAACACTGCAGCAGTTGTCTTTGCCCAGGAAAGAATGAGAAAAAGCTGGAGTTGTTATTTTCCTGGGAATTTGCATGGCAGATCAGCTCAAGCCTACATTGGCAGGTCTAGCAAGGAAATGTTTTGGAGAAAAAAAAAAGAACATGTTCTCACAACGACAGTTATGCAAATATTAAATCAAATGTTTATGCCTTGGATGAATAGGGCAAAGGCTGGAGAGAAGAGAAGTAAACAGAAGAAGAGAGAGAATGCCCAGAGGGGGGAAAATGGCTGAGAAAATTTTAAAAAGAAACATAAATTACTCATTTATCTATGAGTGTACAGCACATATTGTCTACAAATAAACAAAAAAAAAAAAAAAAGGAGAAAGAAACATGCTGAGAGAAGCTGTTTTGTGGTGGGGCCTCTGCAGCTGTTACAGTAGCAATTAAGATTGGGCTCTTAGCAATCAAAGGCCTAAACTTGACTTTTAAAGCATCAAACATCCACATTAGGTTGACCCCGACAACAAAACTACATTATTATCACAGAAGTCCTTGTTAGTCCCCCCACTTCAAAAACACTTGCATTGCGGCTTGTTTTGATGTATAAAAATGGAGCTCTGCTTGCAGGCAAACACCACGCTGGTTTACAAGCATTATACTTCTAATGACCTGGGTCAGAGCACAGACTGTTCTGCAAGCATGTGGGCTGCGTTGCTTAGCATCACTTATAACAAGTCAAAGTTCACCGAGCAGAACTATTTTAGACGGCACAAAAAACAAAAATGCATCCTTAAACTCACATAAGTCACTGAAAGGTTTTCTTTAATGTAACACACACTTGTTCCACAGAACAAAACAGCCAGTCTTCTTTGAAACCAGGATTTTGGAGGAATCTTCATGGGTTAGGCATGGTCTCACTTGAAAACGGTGAAAAGTGCAACGGGCAAAAAAGGAAGTCAGTTTTAAAAACTAAAGCCATCGTGTTCCAGTGGTTTTAGGACTGGATCTACATCACTTCATCTGCCTTTGGAAACAGATGTGATCCGTGAGTCACCACTAATGTGAGTAAGAGCTCCTCTCAGACACAATTTCTACAAATACCAGGAGACTTTTCATGAACAGAAAATACTTGGCTGTGTGTAAGACTACACCTGTCTGGATACAGGAGTTGTTTGGACAACACTATTCACTCTGAATGCAAATCATAAATACCACAGCACGCACTTACCCACACACGTAGAACAACAGGCACGCCCACAAAGCCATGATGCCATGCTTTAACAGTGTGTAACAATTATTTATCCACCTGGCGAGTTATCAGTGATGGTGGTTGAATATTAGCTTGAATATGCAAATGCTCTTTATCAGAGTGTTGGCCAACTCGCTTTATGTTCAACCGCTAAATAAGACCTTGCAATCACAAATCAATGTACTGGACTCCACTACAGGGCTGTCAAAAACCCATTTGAAAGTTAGAGTCCACACTTCTTTGAGTTCAATCGTGTTCTTTTATGGATTAAGGCCAAAGTTGACCATATCATTACAAAGTCATTTTTCCAAAACATGCAGGGATTGAGAGATAGTGTAATCTAGATGGCAGATCTGGGCTTTTATTACTGTTTTTTGGGGGGTGTTAAGTTGTTGGGAATGTCCCATAAGATGGACTTTGGTTTGTTGTACTAAGGAGACAATAGGAGACTTGAAACGTTTGAAGTTGAAGCACACAGGCGGTGTGCGTTTCTCCTGTTAAATGACTTTGTTTTACAGCCTTCTAACACCTGCCGACACTTTGAGCTCCTTAATCACTGCGGCGGACCAAAACAAAAAAAAGTCCCGGTACATGCAGGCATTCAATGAACCTTCCAGAAGTAAATTTAAGTACACAACTGATCTCCATCTTTTATTACACCAAGACACGAATTTCAAATATACACAATGAGTACCGTGTTCTTCAGTTCAGTGTATGATACATTTATTTACGGTTTCTCTTAGAGCATGTCCAAATTGAACAAACGACAAAGGAAAAAAAGAACCAAATTCCCACGTTAGAAAAAAACAAAGTACAATTATCAGAGACACTGCAACACTGAGAGACAAGATGCAACAGACAGAGAAGGAATAATTATGATCAGTGTTCTCTTCAACTTCACATTGCCATAATGGATAAAAAAAAGATCATTAACAATAGTGATAATCTCCGTGTGTAAGACTGAATTAAACAAAAGAAATATAGATAATAAAGAACGTAATAGTAAAGTGAAGTGCAAATTTCTTTGGAAGTTGGAATAAAGTATGTTTTTCTTCATTAAGACATAAATAAGTTATAAAATAGAAGCTATCAAAACAAAAACCAGAGACTGAAGAAATAAAGGCAAGACACTTTTCTTTTTAATAGTTTCAAGTAGGCGATACTTCAGAGCCGTACAGAGACACTGTACAAGGCATTCTAAATAATCCGCGCAGCCTTTTGGTGGTTTAGACCTTCAGTGTAATTAATGCGACTGCTTTTGAACCTTTTGATCCAAAATGGCGCCCATTAACATCGTAAATGAAACCCCCGCAGGCTGCGCTCAGAGTTCTGCTTCTCAAAAACGAGTGAGGCTCTTCTGATACAAGAAGTACTGCACTAAAACTTAAAAGAAACTCAGTGATACCTTTCAAGTCCAGAAATGTCCAGGTAACGAGTTCCTCGTTATCGCTGTGGGTTAGTCTCGATACTGTAGAGTTTCTTCTCGTCTCTCCTCTCTTTCTGTTGTGACATGACAATTCTAACACTGACTAATGAAAGCAAATCCTAGTCCTTGATGATGCATCTGTCGTGATTAATAGTTGAGGAGAGGAAAATACGAGCAGAGGAAAACCTCAGAAGCTTTCACTGCGAAAACCATCCCTGTTTAACAAGTAGTCCTGCTGCACAGATTTTAAAATCAATACAACTTCAAGCAAAATTTCTCAAAATCAACTCAACTATACACTTGACTTCCGTCTGCTCGAAGCTGAACATATGCTTTTTTATTTTGTTTTGTTTACTCCCAGTAAAACGAAATGCTCCCAATGAGTGCAGCGTTTGGTCAGTTATTCGAGATGATGAATCGGTCAGTGTTGGGATTACTTTTTTCTCTGGAAGACGTTGGCCAGCATGGCGCCAGAGGTAGTCAGCTGACCCATCTTACTTAGAAACTTGGTCTTGGCATCCTCACCCACCAAACTGGATGCAATTGACATGGAGCTATGCAAAAAAAAAAAAAAAAAAAGACAACGTTAGGACGTGGACATGACGCATCAGTGAACTTTAGCCATTTTCGATATGAATGTATTAAAATCAAAATCAAATCAAAACTATGCCAAAAATCCCTCTGCAATCTGTCTGAGCTCACACCACCCTCTACTCCACTTCTTTAGAAAGGAAATACTGTTTGCCAATTCAGCCCCTCCTGATTTTTTACAGTCTAACGGCTCCTCAAGTTCCTCTTTTGAGTTTGTTCGGACTCAGAATGATACAGAGAAGAAGTTGGTGCCAAAGAGCTGCATTGCTCAATACCAGCACAAACATAACACCAACTCAAAGCACTTTATGACCTACGAACCATTTTAGTCCATGCTTTTGTTTACCACCTGTAGTTCATGAGCCTTTAATATCACATCAAACTTCATAGACTTGAGTTAGAAACTCTAATATGTAATCTCAGTGGCATGGAATTGGATCCATGTTAGGCGATCCTACTGCAACAATTATTTTGGTAAAGAATTCACTGAGCGCAGAATCACATGGTTTTTACAGTAAAATTAAATTAAATGGGGCTTAAAAATGTACAAAACTTTCCAAACCTCTTTTCTCAGAGGTCAGATCTCCTTAAAAAGTCACAATCCGTGTTACCAGTTATGGGGAGAGAAGCTGAAGCCAGACTTGGCAGAACAAAATGAAAAGGTAAGAAAAATCTCTCAGCGTGAGCGCAGAGACTTTAACGGCTGTAACCTCGGGGGAACAGACTTTTACACAATCTACTCGCACAGACTTATACACACTTCCTGCATCGACATACTCACAAACATACACTTTTTTCGCCCCTCTTTTTAATGAGCTCCAAATATACATGATCAAAAATCTTCCTTTCGTGTGGCTTTGACACTTAAAAATACTCCTAACGGGGGATACAGAAAAACCCAAAACTCCCACTACATGGGCTCTGTCTTTCACGCTCGCCACGTGGTAAGGATCCTTCGCTACTTCATTCGGTCTTCATTTGTCAGAGTCTTATGCAATAAAAGCCCATATTTTGACATTCCTTTCAGAACAAAGTAATGGTGTGAATGGGGGTGCGTTGAGCCTTACCCTTGTGGGTCTGACATCGCTCTGTTTTCCACCTTGATTTCACACTCTTTGATCATTGAGCTAAGAATCACCTGCGAATGAAAGAAACAGATTCAGCTAAAAAAAAAAAAAGAAAAAAAAAGAACCCCAAACGTTTCTCCATGTTTTGGTTTTGTTCAGGTGATTTTTACCTTTACATTAATTCACATCACTGTGTTTTACCCAACCAATCCCAACCAATTTCTTTTGGCATACTGGTTTTTATTGCGTCTTTTCTTCTACATTTCTCTATGTGTGTCTTGAGTGTTGAAAGGACTTTGCTGTCATTCACTGGCTGTGTTATTGGATTAACTTTCATGTCTTTTGCTTAATCAAAGCTAGGCTAACAACAGAAACGACTGCCTCTATTCAACAGATTGATAGAAAACAGAGGAACTTGCAAAATGGACACATAATAATTATTTAATAGTGAAGTAAATTAACACAGACGCAAATAAAAAGAGAAATTATTTTGTCAAATTTTTGAAACTAGTTCCTGTTATTTTTGTGTATTTATTTGGGCAGGGTTAGACCTATAAAAAGGCCTTTAGAGCTCATATGTTTCACAGCGTGAAACCTTTTTTATCTGTTAGAGTCTGGTATGCACAGCTTACAGTCAAGAGTCGATGTCTTATGAATGAAAGAGTCAGCTGATCATTAGTCACCTTGGTTAAATGTTCACATGAAACGGATCGCGTGAGATTCCAAGACACAAATAAATATGAGAGGTGTGTGTATGAGTGTGTCTGAGAAAGACCGTCTTTTTTGTCTTATTTGTGCAAGATCACAGATCAGTAGCAAAAAAAACAAAAAACAAAGTTAGACGTTGTGGCTCATCAATAAAAACAGCTTTCAGCTGTTCACTTATTCCCAAGCAGTCAGCACATCGGATAGGTACACATGTTTGAATTAGCAACCCCAAAGGAATTTAAAAGCATGCAAACACATGTGTATGCACGCACGTATATGATGTGTAGAGTTTAGAGCCCAAACAATATAGAATTTTAAAGACTGATACCAATATTTGTTTATGTAAATCTTTCACATAGGCCAATATGTCTTTCCTTTCAGGCTTCAGATCTCCTTAACATTTATTACATGTAGTTAATTACGAGTCCTTACTAAGACAGCATCACAATGCATCTTAAAAACAATCTTGTTTGATCATCACAAAAAAGCAAGATTAATGGTTTACTAAGCAACGCTGGGCTTGAAGTCAGAGTTTTCTGTAACACGAAAGCTGCTCTCCATTTAACTGGCTAAATCACCATGGTAACTATTGCTGAACACATAACCTGGTCAGGAGGAGTTTATATTGACCATGTTTTCAATGATTCTTGTATATACAGCATGCATTACAGAGCATGGAGTGTAGGAAAGATTCTCTGCTGGGTTATATGTTTTCTATGTGCAAGCTGTTAATCCCTGCCACCGTACAAATTATAGCAGCACAAACGGTGCATCACATTGTTGCTGGAATGTGTATGTTTGATAATGAAGAAAATTTATACGTGTTTTTATAATTTACTGGAACTGCAGCTACTAGAACTGCAGTTAAATTGATTTCACATCTGCTGTATTTGGCTGCAGAACATTTACCTTTAATGTTTAAATGAATGAACTTAAAATTTCAGAGCTCTAATGTGCTGCTGTCTTATTTAAAATAAACAGCAGCACTGAGAACTCAAATTAAAATGTTTATTTTACCAATCTCTTTGCCAGACCACCCGATTACTGGACTTTCTGAACCACTAATCTAATCAAAATGCAACGATGTTGAATTTTTTTTTTAATCATCATCATCTGATGACTTGTCTGACTGGACTAGGCTGCACTTACAGGAGCACTCGATTTTATGTGATCACACACAGAGCCTGAAGCAGAAAGCCCGGCATAACAGTCGATAACCATCCCCATGATACACTCTCTCTCACTGGGATTTTAGATTTTTACAAGCAAGCAAATGTAAAGAAATCCTGCTGGTGTTACAATTCCCTCATAGTACAGTGGTCCCTCGTTTATGGCGGTAGTTACATTCTAAAAATAACAGGTGACAGGTGAAATTCGCAAACTAACTTGATTTTTTTTTATTGTTATAGATGTTTTATGGCTGTAAAACCCCTCATTACACACTTTATACACTTTTCTCCAACAGGCTCGAACATTTCCACTTTTCTCTCTTGCTTCTGGTGGTGCAAAATGTTTCATCGACATTTTTGTGTTTGTTGGACAAAACTTACAAACACACAGTACAGCACTTCAGAGTCACACTGCTAGCAATCGAAGATTTATGCAAATTTGACAAGCTGAACGCATTCTGTACTGGACAGGAGATACGGCACAAGATTGATTGACAATGGTCTACAGCCAATCTGAAAGCAGAACACAATGCGCACTTAAAAAAAAAAAGAAGAAAAAAGCATGCAAAATTGCACCAAAAAAAAAAAAAAAAAATCCGCAAAACAGCGACACCTCAAAAGGTGAATCGTGTTATAGCGAGGGACCACTGTATACTCCTCTGATGGCTAAGTTATGCTACATCTACATTCATGGTTCAAGGCTGTCTTCTTTAATTTTTTCATTTTAATTCATTGGTTGTTATGAATGCCAATATCAATATATCAGTCAGGCTTATATGAATGTGCAAGCATGTCTTTGTGTTTTCTCCTGACCTCATGCTCTGGAGAGAGTTGCTCCATGTCAGCACGCAGACACCTGAGACCAGGCAGGAAATGGTTGACCATCACCTCCTCAGAAATGACTGGACTGAAAGTTAAGGGCTTAACTGAAGCAATGCAGCTATCAGAAACTCAAATGCAAGTGTTCAGTTTAAAGTCCTTTTAAAACTACTTGGTTCTCCACAAATCACAACTACTAAATTAGATCAAATACAGTAAAACAGAAAAGAAAGGAAAAAAAAGGACAATAAATGCAATCTATTTCCTAAAACAATACATGCAATTTGAACTTTTAAACTTAATACAGTAAACGAATTTGAAAGATTTTTGCTTTTTTTTAAAAAAAAAAAAAAAGTTGCGAAATGCACTTAGTAAATTGTAAAAATCCTCCTATGTTATTATATCCCAATATTCATCCTCCCAGACTATCTTGTTTTTGTTGCTACTTGTATAGACATGTAAACTAAAGAACTGGTGATTCCAAGGTCAGACAGTTAGTAATACTACTGAGCAATAACAAGTGTTTCCGGGAATCACCAGATGGGAGGGGTTTACTTCAGGACAATTTAAAATATTTTGCTGCTGATGAAATAAATGGTAATTACAATTAAAACCTCATGAGAAAGTCACTTCATGACTTTATAGCTACAGGGCACACTCCACCCATCTGAGAATGAAAATAGGTTCACACAAACTTTACTCCATGTTCCTTCATCCTGGACTGCACGTGTTCTGCCACCCATCAAACCCAGTGAAACTATATGGGACCAGCGGTGAGCACGTCTTTATTTTTAGGGATGGAAATGTACACTTTCAGAGCTTGTCGCACTGATTACAGGAGAAAGAAGTGCAGTGGGAGGTAGAGGCTCTGAGGTCAGGGCTATACCTCCTGGACACTACTGCACTATAAAATCACAGCCTGACAAAAATCCACAGGAATGAACCTCAACAGCTGCCGTCTATCTGTGTGTGTGTGTGTGTTGGACCTGGGTGGGGTTGGGTTGTCAGTAAAGATGAAAACGAGAAGAGGGAAAAAAAAGAGTAAAAGAGAAATAGAGGAAAAAGAATCAGAAAAAAGAGGGATGACAGAAACGGCAGAGATAATATAAACGTGAGTTCTGTCCTGGGAACTGTTCCTAAGGATTGGAGCTGATGTTCACTCCTTTCCCTCCACTCACGCACTTTCTCCCTCTCTCATCCTTTCCTCTGCTTAACCAACCCTGTAATTACATCTGGCCCCAAAATGGAGGCAGCTTATTTTTCCTTTCTCCTTCTGCCAAATGATAGTTAAATCCTGCCAATACACACAGTGAACCATACACAGAGGCACCGAGACCACACTGATACATACCAGCACATCTCACAAGGATAGCTAGGAAATAACTGGTAACGCTTAAGGTCTTCTTACTGACTTACAGTTACAACATCTAACCCTGAACCCTAACCAAACTTGACACTGATTTCTGGTAAATCATTTGGAAACACATAAGTACAGGAGTATTAAAAGGACGAGTGGACTCACATTTCCTCTTGGAGTAAGTTAGTTTTAAGCTATTAGGTCTTATCACGAAGAGTGACAGTTAAATTGCCTTTTCATTTAAGAATGGAAATCCATTTCTAACCAGCTTACATGGACTGTGAACCATGACCTTTAAAAGGATACAGCAGCAGGAGAGGGCGCTGTAGGCCTCAAACAGCTGAGTGGCAATGTCAATCCTCTTGTTTTCAACGCTCTGGCTGTTGTTAGCTAGAGCAAGCTTGTGAAGGTGTGGCAGCACAACTAGGAGAATAGCAAAGACAGGGGCAAATGGTTAGAGCACAGAAAAAGCAGGATTAAACAAAACAATGACGAGATTAAAAAGCATATTTAAAAAAAATGAGATGTCCTTATTTTTTGGTATTTTTTGGAGCATGCTCATATCAAACATGGCCAAGGTTTGGCATAGGTGAGATAGCAAAATGAACAAAGTGGTCAGTTTCAGAAGCTTTTTCCTACGCGTAGCTCTCAATGATGACAGTAGGAGCAGATACCCACTATATGGTAATCCCAGACAACAAAGTCCAATCCACCAGTTGTTCAAATATTTTGATTGTGAGGGGAAGCCAACCAGAAAAAAGTTGGCTTAAAGGAAGTGTGGCCTTTAAGGGAAAGAAACTTAAAACGCCTCGTTACAGAGCATGAGCTGAGAGTCTGCACTCAAGCCCAGTTTAAGGTAAACAGGAATTTTCTTAAGCTGTGAATCCTGCAAAGCTCCTCGATTTGAGTCCAAGAACAAACACATTGAGCTGGAAATTTGAGCATAAAGTCCCCTTTTAAACAGTTAGTATTGAGCTTTTTAATGCATTAGTGTCATTTTCATACACTCGTCTCTGAAGCGTGGCTCTGCGTTGGGCCCAACCCTTCCGAATGTCCTGATGATCTCCATGTGCAAAGAGTGCTGGTCTTGGTACTGAGGGTCTTCCAGGAATGACGCCAGCTGCATCTTTACACGCTCCAGCAGCTAAACACACGCAAGCAAAAGTATTTTTATACATTTTAGAATGATGATGATTTTAAAAATGCTTTCAATTAATTTCATCACTGTGTATTTTGACAGTTCCCCACCTCTTTTTGAGTGACAGTCTCCATTATGGTACCAAAGGCAGGAATAGTAGAGATCCTCACTGAGCTACAAACAGCAAGAATGCAAGAAAATGCTTTGACCATAGAAAGTCAGTTAATCACTATTTCAGGCATTCCAACTCTCTATTAGCGTGCCATTATGGCAGAATTAGAATGAGTCAAACATTATCTGGAAAAAGGTTTTCAGATTCATTTCATAATGTGGGAAACACCACATTATTGGGTTAACCACATTAAAAGAAGTGAGATGTGTTCAGGGTATGTCATAAGATGAAAGGCACGTAAGGAATTTTTAAACAGTGCGGCTAATGGATTCCAGAATTGACTTAAAATTTTTCATTTGTGTACTTTTTTTTTTTAATTACAGTGCCACATCCAGTGTCAAGCAAGCATTTATCCTAAAACCCACAACAAGTCAAAGAATTAGGACTACTGTGGCTAACACATGTTCTAAGTTTTGCATAAATATAGTGATTACAGTGTAATGACACACTGGTAACCACAATGATGACTGAGATGGTTACTGTAGTGCCAGATCAGGCTCTACATTATGCTCAAGTTATTACATGTCCATAAACAGTGAAATTTATATGTGTCAAGTAAAGTGTCAAGTGCATGACCCATCAGTGCTTTGAGTACTTGAATGACAGAGCTGCTGTATAGAGAGTTTGTGTTTGGACTGAGCATCTGAAATGGTGATCATCTGAGCAGTAATGATCAATTTAGCCAAGATCTGGGAGCTCATCTGACTTTACAGAGCACCAAAATGCTCAATTTTTGTGAATATTATTTGACCCACATCTATATTTAGAAATCAGTGGACTATAAGATAAAGTACAGTTATATAGATTTATATCTTTCTTGAAGAAAATCCAACTACAAATGAAAATCTTAAATCTGCTGTAAAAATACAAAACAATAATAAGAATATCTGACATTAATCACTTGACTTAATGACTGTGATGAATGGAAGTAAGCAAGGTTAATGGGGAGGGGGGCGTTAGAGTGATGTTAAATAATCATTTCACAGTCAGTAGGACTAGAAAAGCCAGAGGTCATCTGAGAGATCATTGGATGAAAAAACATTAATTTTTAATTTATAAACTGCTAATTGTAGATACGGCAAAATACGCAACGCCAATTTTTTAAGGCTACAAAGAAAAAAGAAAAAAACATGCATTAAAAGTTAAATCAATTTGTGTTCACAGTACAATTTAGGGACAAGCATATGCACCCAAAAATGTATTTCATTACAGAGAACCATGAGATGAATGGGGCTGCATTCCAGCAGTGACGCCACAAATTTCATTACTGTCGAGTTTGATAGATCCATGCCAAAAAACCCCTTTGAATTATTGTCACGACATGGCTCAGAAGACAGGCTGTTGTTTATAGCGTGCTATGTGTTTACCAGCTTATAGCGTGACACAGGGCTGAATCAAATTTGTTTGCTAATTAATCTAAAGATCACCAGAATGAATATGCATAAACATTTTCCTGTTGGACTATAGAGTGGAGACTTAACTATTTATCCAAGCACAGATGTTGTTAGTCAGTGTGAGTCACTGGGTTGACATCAGTGGTTATTGAATATGGGAGGTAACAAAGAGAGGCCAGCGAACTCAGGCTCTTACTTCCTCGTTCACTGGATTTTGTTGTGGTTAGAAAAACTGCTGTGTTAGCGAAATAAGACTTAGACTTCTGGCATCATATTGATGCCAGCTCAGCAAGACAGATTCAAGAAATTTCTTCTTCTTCTTCTTTTTATATGAACACGCACCACTGCAAGGATGCAGCCCACAAAAGGACAGTGTTTACAGAGAGATTTTTCTGTGTTGATTGACTCACAATTCAGGCCCACTGCACAGAGTTATAAGGGCTGGAGCCGCCCGGCGATCTACTAATGCTTCACTCATGCCTCGGAGAATCAACTGCAAACCCACCACACAGCAGGATGAGAGAGAGGGAGGGGTGCCATGGGAGGGGACAGAGACAGCAGGAAGGAGGGAAACGTATAAAGAAGAAAGCGAGGTGAAAGAAAGAGGTAAAGGTAGAATATATAAAATGGAAGAGAAAGAAAGAAAAAAAAAAAAAAAAAAAAAAGGATTGCCAACCACTATTTGGAGTCAATCAGAAGGGGCCCTGCTCTCACAGAGTGGGATAGAGAGGAAGAGGAGGAGGTGGGGCAGGTTACACGCAGGCATGCAGGGATTGTGCTGTTGACACATGGGAAATATGCAACCACATTTCTGGCAAAGGACTTATTAGTTGTAGACTGATGAGGCAATGAGAGCTGGCATGAGTTAGTGATGCAGACTGATGATGTGTACATGCATAAAAGGGTTCACCGTGGTTATGCTGAAGAATTACCCCATGACACAGCCTAAACCTAAACAGGAGCCGCTCTAAACTAATGCACATGAGTGAATTATATTTGAAGAATGAATGAAAATGTATTGGACAAATAGGTTATTTCAATGTTCATACTGTCTTATTTTCTGCTGAATTTGCTCCTGGCAGGTAAAGACTGGTCCAAATGTGATAGTTCTCAGGCAGCAAAGAGAAGGGGGAGAGAGACGCGGCGCAGTTTACTGTTGTTGTTTCACTTACATTTCAGGGTCAGAAGACAGTGTGATGAGAGCCGGCACCACTCTCTGAGCTACCAGCGTCTCATTCACCCCCTTCACCAGCAGCTGATCGGATTGGACAGAGCCAGCCGTGATGTCACAGAGGTGGGCGGGGCATTTGGGACAAGAGCGAGCAACACCGGCAATAAATAGAGAAAAAAAAAAAGGGAAAAAAGCAAAATAAAGAAGGAAGGGAAAAGAAAACAAACACAAAAAGATAGGAAGAAAGTGATATACAATGACAAGAACAATAGCTGCAAGGCACGGAACAGCACTGTATGTTTCAAGCAAGTGTGTACACACACACACTCGTTCACACACGCACGCACACACATGCAATCTCAGGTATGTACACATGGCAAAGCCGACATAGCTAAAATTGCACAAGTATTGTTACAATACAGTGAGCATAAAACAGCGGGCTCTTTCCACACACGCCAGATTATAAAATAGCTGAGAGTAATTTGATCTGGCATCTGTGGTAAAGGGCCACTTTTTGATCCACAGTTTTGGTAATGGTGGACAGCTACACACTATGAAATGGTGACAGTGAGGTGTTCTGGGAAAGAACGAGTCGTTCACAAAACAGGGGGGAATGAATACGGCCTACCACTCCTCCTCCCCCAGTTCAGATCAACAAAGGCCAGGTTCCAATGCTATGCCTAGATTTTCATCCCAGTATTTGACCTAAAGTGTGGACAAACGAGATCTCATGTCTCTTATGGCTTTGGCCAGGACTTTTGCCTTGGGAGGCTGGTTTAATATGGATCCAATCGGCTGAAGAAAACAGAGAAGGTATTGTCTCCCTTTACAAAATAACAGCAGTATTATGTTTCCACAGGATCTGAAATTGTGAAAACATTAAAAAAAAGAAATTCACAAAAAAACATTTCTGATTAAATTATATTTTCCAACAACACTGAAAGGGAACAGGCCTTCAGCTCCTTCAACTATGCCGTACTTTCAGGGTACTGACCTCAGGTTTTTTCTGACATGTAGCAGATATTTATGTTGTCACTACTGGGATGAATGTGCAGTCAAAGGTCTGAGGGTCTAGTCATAAGGTTGGAACCAGAGCACTGATAAGCTAAATGCTACAGTCTTGACTCACATTTAGGGGCAGAACAGCTTAATAACAAATGTTCAACAGCAGCAACAGCAAGCAAAGCTAGCACATGTATAGCAAATATGGAAATGTGAAAATTGAGTCTATATTGTTTATAACTGCACAATGACCATTTTTAGCTCAGTGAAACTATACATGTATTGATAATCATTATCTACTAACTTAGATTCTTTAACACAATACAGCAACAATAACTACATAATAAAAATGTCTACAATGCATTAAAAATTATTAGGATTTTATCCATAATTGTGTAGCTTCATTAGTTTATATTTTACTAAAATAAGTTTTAGTGCAATGTTTCAACTGTGGTACAGTTTTTTTTTCTTCCAAAAAACCCTTTTGTGCTTGTGTGTTTGTACCTCAAACATCCGTGCTGCCGTACACCGGACAAGAGCAGACGTGTGGACCACCCCATACCACAGAACAGTTAGCAGCAGTTCATGGTACACTGGATTGGCACTGTAAAAACACAAAACAAACCGATTAAGTAATCATTAACTTTCAAACTGTCAAGTTAAAACAACAAACGAGTAACTGTATAAAAGAACCTGCCATATTCTTATAAATGGGTGTGCTTTCTCACACTCACACACACACATTCATGTGCATGTGTGTTTCAGCTTACCCCAGCTCTACAAAGGAGGCCTTCAGGCTGTCAAGAGGTGCATGGGACAGAGACAGGGTTGTCATAACATCTTCTAGGAAACCCACCAACAGCTTGCGATCCTCCTCCTTTTGAGAGATGACAGCATACTTATGACAATTTCATGTATTTCTCTGTAACACGTGTATATAATTTATAAGAGCGCGGTTAATTTTATTCTCTTTTTAGTCTGGCCGCTCTGAACATTGACACTGTGTTAAAAAGTTGATGCAAAACACTGCACTTAGACAGACAGCTAAACTCAGGCATTAGGAGTAGATTTTATACATGTATTTGAACTTGCAAATACATGTATTTGCAAATTGTGGCTGCTGGATCCAGTTCCAACTTGCAAATATGTGTATATTTAGATTGCATAGACCAGATTTGTAAAATAAAGTGATTCTGTCACAAATTGTCTAATTAATCAAAAAACAGTCTCCCTGGAAAACTCAAACCAACCAAGATAAAGACTTAGCTATTTTTTTTAATAAAATGGTAGTATATCATTTATTCCATCATTTAGATGACCTAAATCTTGAAGAAATCTACAAACTATCAAAATGTCTGATCACGATTGTTAGTTTCTGAGCAGCTGTTAATTTACCTGGTTATAACATGTCAGCACTCCAGTGGCATAAATAGGAACTGTGGCTTTGGTGAGAATACCATTCCCTGCTGAAGCATCTGACAGGAGAACAAAAGCCGATCATAACAATGAACGCAATAAATTCAGTTAATCAAGAAGATTAGAAATGAGCAGAGACACAAACAAATATGACATGACGAGGTTATTTTCAACCCAACGTACTGGCTTCGCATTTGTTAACATGAGTATATGCGTGACACTGTGGCCTCACTATGCATGTTATACTGTTGTGGTTTTATAAAAATGTCAGAAAAGGTCCCGATGACCTCAACACAGCCTGGGTCTCAATACAAAACACATTTCATCAGCGGCCACAATACCAAAACTAAAACACTTGGCAGCCACATAAGACCAAGCACCTCTTTATAATTATATAAACATGTTTGGAATTTATAAAAAAGGAGATGGAAACACCCATAACAGACTCCAAATAGCTTGTTTACATCAACAGTGTCAGCATCTGAACTCCACCTATCAACAGTTTCTTGAGAGAGCTGAGAAAACCTTACACTTGCACATCTGCGTCTAGGCTAAAGCTGCCCTTACCAACGTTCTCTTCAGACAGTCGGAGAATCTCCTGGAACTGTGGTTTAACCTGCAAAAGTCACAATGATAAAACGCCAGCATAATACTTATAAATATTGGCATTTACTGTACACACACACACACATTTTTAACATCCCATATGAACTTTATAGATATCTTTAAATATAAAACTAAGAATGAACGTATACATAGTAAACTGAGACATTTATTGTAGTTGCACTGTGTATATGACATGACAGAATAGATTTTTGAGTGGCCTCAGCTCTAAACACCATTCAGTATTCTAAAAACAAGTGTGCCTGTTCAGGTAAACAAGGTGGGTTGAAATGAGCTAAACTGGAGGAAACTTTAAGAATGCTTATTAAGACTAAACTGTCATGGTTTACTCAGTTATCACAGGTTTACCTTAGTGTTGGTGAAGATCTTGCCAAAGGTGCGGCAGAATCTCCAGAAAAAGCGAGAAAATTCATGAACACAAGTTGATGATGTCACATTTATGCGACCCACAATCTCTATGAGCTGCGGTAGGCTGTTTAAAAAAACAGAAGAAAGAAAAAAAAATAGAAATTAGTAGTCTGAGTCCATTTTGTTAATGACAATGGGCATTCTTTCATACATCTTTTTTTTTAATTTTTTTTTTATTAAGTATGTTAGTAGACATGTGCCGATTACACTTGTGTTACTTGTGTTGTGAGGAAATCTAGAATGTCTTTAATGTGTTTAACCTCACATTATAAGGTCCCTCTTCCCTCTGAGGATAACAACCACATCCTCATAACATTAGTCACTGCATTTTACCACGATAGCTTAAGGTTATAGTAACCCTTGGTTTAGGTTACGATGAGTTATTTTAAGTCACTGAAGTGACCAAAACCAAGCTTCATGGGTTTGAGTGTATGTGTGTGCGTGTGTTTCTTACAGCTGGTTGACCACCCATAGCAGGCTCTCCCATCCAGTGGTTCCTTCATGCTCCAGCTGGTGGTCATAGAGTTGCAGCAGGGCACTCAGCATCTCCCTGCTGCCAATGATGGTTGCCACATCTTGGAGGGGAGAAGCTGGCCGGGGAAATCGAGTCACTGCAAATCCAAAGATAGAGGACCAAGGCAGAAACGGAATAATAAATGTCAAAGGCTTAAAGGCCACACTAGCACCAGTAGAATATATGTGAATGAACAAAATGTTTGAAAGTTGCATTTTAGTCACACTAAAATACAAACCTCTACTTCTGCTTAGGTTTCTGCATTTCTTTTACAATTGACCTGTGTGTGTGTGTTTGTAAACATCCTACCTTCAATTGCAGGTATGTCGCCATGGAGTTTGACTCTGCTGGTGAAGGGTGCATTCTGCAGCACCACAGCGAACAGAGGAGGGATAAGAGACTGAAGGGCTGACAGGAAAACATGTAGCTTGTGTTCATCTAGACCATGTTCTCCTTGCTAGAGAAAGAAGCAGCACATATTATGGAAAGTGATATATAAAATTGCACTATGCCAAGACTGAAATGAAAGACACTTACTGTATGTAGTTTCTCGATACGTGCCAGTAGAGAAGGAATCAGTGCAGTGTGCAGGGTGCCCAGCTCTGTGGTCCAGGCAGCAAAGGCAGGGATGAAGACCTGGTGGACCGCATTGACCACCCGCTCTGACGGGTCTCCAAGAGACAGCAGCATCAGCTCAAAACCCTGGAATGAAACAAGACAAACAATAGAGCAGCACTCAGTCTCACCCACAAAAGCAGTTGTAAAATCCTGGCGTAATACATACAATAGAGAATAGCAGTTGTGGACATCATTAAAACACAAATCACTCTCATGTTCATCTACAAAGATACACACCTGGGAATACTTATCTGGGTCATCTATGTAACCCATAATTATACCCAGGCTCTTGACCACAGCCTCCCTGACCATGTCCGCCTTATCCTCAGCAAGCATCTGTTGCAACATGGACAGCACCAGGGAGCTGCGAATCTCCTTCTACGGAGACAAACAGTGACAGCAAAAAAAAAAAAGAAGAGAAAAAAAGACAGACTGAGAATTTATTCAGGTCATATTTTATAATTCTACATTTAGTACATGATGAGTATGGGCTTAAATGGATTATTTCCAAATTGTGGGTGAGCAAAGATATTTATTAACTCTCAAGAAACTCCACTCATTTTTTATACAGTCTATATTTAGAAGAATCCTTTGTAGGCAACAACTGCCTGATGTCTGGAACTGATGAACATCACTAAACAATGGGTTTCCTCTATTGTGATGCTTTGCCAGGTCTTTAAAACAGCTGTTTTCAGTTGTTCTTGTTTGGAAATTGGAAAAAGATCGGGTTGAAATTAGGTGACTGATTTGACATTTTTGCTTTCAAGAACTCCCACGTCGCTTTAAAATTTGTTCTGGATCATTCTTCTTCTTATACTTCTTCTCTTTAAAGCACCATCCAATCAACGTAGCTGCACCTGGCTCCGTCTAAGCACACCGTGAATCCCCGTGCTCTTTAGATTTAATTAGTAAAACCACTTCCACTGGAAGCAGGAAGCTATATCCAGGGTGTGGGTTGCATTTGGGTTATGAGCCCTTCTGATAGTTTACTTTCCTCACAACCCCTTCCAAATGAAAATGCCACACCTGGAATTAACTCACAGCCCACTCAATTGATGAAGAAATAATAAGGAGTGTCCAATTACACTTAAGCCCTTGAAAATAGGGGATTGTCTATAAAGTATAAACATTTCTCAACAGTTATTGCAATAGATTAATGCTTCACAAATTAAAGCTTAGTCTGCACTTTAGGCCCATATTCATCATATACTGTAACTTGAATATGTTGCATACATAATGTGTTCTTACAGGCAGGTAAGGTGCTAAGGCTCCACAGGACTCTGCCACCAACAATCTCCTCTCTGGATATTTGTGGTTAATCTGGAGAAGACACGTTTAGAGGAATTGAAGTGTTTAAAGAAAAAGAGCAATAGAAATTGAAAGAAAAGGAGAGGCAGATGGGAGTGCAGCCACCATGGAATGGAAACAACTCGAGTATCAGCAACATCCTGACCCTGTGGAAACCACTATTTGTCTTTCTGCGCAGATTCTCAGACTCCAAACTGGTGGCAGTGGCCGTTGTCATGGGAGCAGATTTTGTTTATCACACATGTGTTGCATGTGGTGACACAGGTGGCAATGAAGACCAAACCGCTAACCCATTTAACTCAAGGACGCCTATGGAGGTATTGCTAACAGATTCCCAAATCAGAAAGATCTGACGTGTTTGCATTTCTAACCTTTGAGTGTTTTTATGAGAGAAAAAGTGGGAAAACAACAAAAAGCAAAACAAAAAAAACCAGAGAAAACGCAAATCATTAATACGTATACTTCCCATCTTTGAACTGAAATTAAAAAACAAAAACAGAGACGTGTCTTATAAATTCAAGTGCTACAGAAAGGTTCACATCACAATGCCAAGTAAATCTCAGCAAACAGACTGTATGCTAATTAAATCTAAATATTTACACACCTGATCACTTTAGCATTATTCATGAATTTCAAATAAACTTCAGATGTTTAAATAGAAAACAGAATTAGAGACCATTTATAAATCAGTAATATGATCTCAAAGCTGTGAAATTCAGTAGGAGTATATTTAATAACCCCTCTAGGTATGTACTCTACCTGTTCCCAGCACTGAGGGAGTAGCTCAGCCTCGACACGTGTGGGCCCCACATGCCTCGCAAACGCAACGCAGCCCGTCAAAATCATTTGTCTTTGGAGACAAAAACACACATTTGAGAAAATACTGGATGCAGGCAGTTTTTTTTTTAACCACAGGCTGTTGACACAAAGTGTTAGCACCTCTGCTCATCATCCGGTCGCTTGATTAGGTTAAAGAGGATGTGGAGAAGCTGGTCTCTCTCTTTAGGCTCTGGGTGAAGGCAGGCAGTACATAAGATGAGTGGAATCAACTCCTGAATTAAAGAAGACACAGAGACAGAAAAGGCTAGGATCAGTTTAGATTACTCTGCAAATACATTTTTTTTTTTAAAAGTGTGTGGTTATGGTTACAACACACAGGGGTGGAAAGGATGGTTTGTAGCACTCAAGCAGGCCCGTAATTCTATGGAGTAGCAGGAACAGCAACCGGGAAGAGGGCGCTTATTATGAAGACAGAAAATGGGAAAGTCACAAGGAGAAAAATACACAGGGGGTCACTCTTAAAAACCAACAGCAGTTTTTCAACACTACTACAAACATGCTTACCGTGAATCCCTTGCTGGTTTCATATCTACTCTTCTTTGGACTTTGAGTCACAGAAAGTTATGGCCACATACTGTAGAAGCTTAATAGTGCATGCACACGGCGGGATATAGACAGATAAACACAAACCTAATGCACTAGTTCTCCTCCTATAAATGATTCCTACATCAGAGTTCAGACAAAGTTCATGGGCCTTCCAGCCAGAGGGGAGAGCACTCAGCTGCCCTTGATACAGGGCCTCCATGGCCAAACTGTGGTCAGCCCTGCATTCCCGCCACACACACCGAAATTAGAGAGTGCACACAAAGTTAAAAATATATTTTTTTTCAAAGTCTGTTTTTTTTCCAGGAAGATATGATGTTTTCCTGCCAAGTACTGGAAGAACAAGCTAAACCCCAACGCTGGATGGACAAAAGGACCTAACAGAGAAACTTGGGTAAAGATAGGCTGTGATGAGTCACTCGTTCAATGCTGGACCAACCCTCTGAAGTCACTGCCATGTTGGCTATATTTTAGAAAAGCAAAAATATAACATTTGACTATCAAAAGGGTCATTTTAAGTGGTTACATGTCTAATCCAATATAGTTGAAGTCAATTTCAGCATTAGAAAAAAAAAAAACAGCTTAAAATGACAAATTAAGCAAATTCAGCCAACTTTAACAGTCACATTGAATAATCTTCTCCTGCAGTCTATTACAAGGCTACACATTTTCACAGGACACATATTGGAGAGTCAACAGCACTGGGCTGATAAAGCAAATAGAGGAATTCATAAACAGCACACATCTAAAAAGCCAGAAACCATGCTGACCCTGTTCTATTTCAGTGTGGACTCCTATGATGTGAAATCTCCTTCATAACTGACCAGTCCTGTGTAAACACTGTGGGCAGGTAGAGTGGACAGAATGACGCCAGGGACCAGGGGCCAGATTCAGGGCAACTACTCCTTTTAATTTAAGGACCAATGTAGAAGAGCCTGCATTCAGTAAAGAAAAGCAACAACTCCCTTCCATGTGACCATTCCTTTCAGTCTTTTCGGTTATTTTAACTATGAGGCTATGGAAAGACCAATGTCTGCTTTACCACTCACATGATGGCTTACAACTTTCATCCAGGCTGGAACATCTCAGCAGCTCTCAATGACAGACCCAGATACTCATTATTGGGTATACCTGTAATGTATCTTATCTCCAACAAAAAAAACCAGTAATGAACATATCTCTCTTAATACTACACACCAAATCATCCATAGTTTCCAGAAGATGCACACTCATTTAAACCACTAACAGGTGACGTGAACACGTGAACAACACTGCACTTCTTTTTCCAGGCATTTCCTGATGGCAGCAGGATAAAGTTGTGTGCCAAACTGCATAAACTGCTCAGGAATGCCTCCGGGACTACAAGGCCAAATCAAAGCATCGACCCAGCCTCTAAACCTCACAGAAGTTGTTTGAAGAACAGCGTGTTGAAATAATTCCAATCCAAAAAGGCCCCACCTAATTCACAGAAACTGAAGACCCAGTGCCAACGTGTTGGTGCCAGACACCACAGGATACCCTTACTGCACAAACTACACATACTATGCACATGGTTTAAATGTTAAGACTGTCTTGATACTTTAAGATGACTGGACTGTTTAGTTTAGTTTTTTCTCGCTTTGTGGTTAGGGTTAGGCATCAGAAGAATTTAAAGTAACTTATTACTCTTTCCACTAGTTTTTAAAGTTGTCAGCATCTACAAACTGGATTATCTGATCACTTGGTATAGATGGCTTTTTAAAATGCCCTGACCTTTTCTTTGGCACCTTAACGTGGTATGCATGCACACCACAATGTGAAGTTTAATCATTTTAGTAGCTCCCTGAGCAATCATCAAACACCAACATCAGGCCAAAATAATAAAAAAAATAAATTCCAGCACTTTGGTTGATACACAACTACTGAAAATTACATCAGCCAAAAGTGGACTTCATTACACGCCAAAGTTTAGGCATAATGTCTTAGGTATGAAATATTCCAACACAGAATTACTGACACAGGCCTGTTGTGAAATCAAACACCTGCATTTAATAGTACATTACCAGAAATTGTCTGTCAAAGAAACAGTTCCAGTAAAACTATCAACCTTCTGTGTCATGTCTAGGTCCGTTAAAGATTACAGATAATCTACCCACTAAAAACAGGAAGTCTATAATTGCAGTTTTTAGATGCCATCTTTGCCTTAATGATGCCTGGAAAGTCTATATAAAAATAGTACTGTAGCAAATTGCTACAAAATAATGTTTTTGACAAAAACAAAAAAAAGTGTTGCAATGCAATCCTTTAAATTTAAGAAAAACACAGGGTTTAATGATTTATAGCATCTGATAATACAGCCAGGTGGCAGGCAGTGTTTCAGTGTGTCATACTATCGTTTTAAGGCAAACACCTTTTGTTCTTAAGAGGGTTTCACATTCAAACAAGTAAAGGCGTGTCTCCAGGGTTGTGGTGGTTAGAAGGGTCAAGCCTGCAATACGGAAGCATGGGCAGCTTTATCTGTGCGGGTGTGAGTGTATGTGTACACACGTACACACACACACACACACACACACACACACACACACACACACTTTGTCATGGTCTATGAATCTAACGGATATTGTACAAAGTCCAACTATTCAAGAAGTCTTAATGCGCTGCTGCATTTACATTTTTTTTTCCTGCCAGCCTTTTCTCCCTTCAGTTTGTTTATCTTGATTTTTAAAAGAGATTAAGTTCTCCATAACTGCCTGGGGGTTGATTAAAACCTCATAGCCATGGTGATATGCAAAGCAGCCCGACCAAAGACTACTCCAACTAGATTTACCTCTTTCAGTATATCCATTTGGTTTCCGATCAGGTTTCAGTTCCTTGTATAAAATTTCATGCGATGCACTTATGTACGCATGGACTCACATGGACAAAAAGTGCACACAAGCAGATTCTATAGAACACCTGTGCAGGTGTCAACTTTTAAAGAGTAATTTCTTGTTAATGTAACATTTTTTGTTTTATTGTTTTTTCAAATCTCCTTTCCTACTCTTCTCAGTAAAAAAAAAAAAACAAAACAAAAAAACACCTTTGTTTGTGGAAACAAAAGCACTTAAAACCAAACAATTGCAGGAAGAAAGCTGGCTGCATTTAGTTAAGTCACCTAATCATCAAGATCTGGGATTTTAAAACCCTTTTTCTCCGGGTTTTCAGATTTAAAAATAGAGCATAACCCCATTTATCAAACAGTTTCTAAACTCATATTTATCAAAACAGTTTCAAAATCTTTGGCATTTAGACACTTAAAGAGATTAGACTGATTGGGCCCATGTCTGATGAGCTTAATAAATCAAAGGTGAGTCAAGATACAGCGAATTGAAGAGACATATCGTACAGCATGACATATTAAGACTAAGGGCCTGATTTACTAAACGGGGCAAATCAGTGTGAGGTTGCAACTGCAAGAATGTGCTGTAAGGAGCTGAAACAGCAGCTGATCTACTAACAACACACTAATGTACAAACAGATGTAGGCGGCTCATTTCTATAAGAGACCAACCCAATTGAATGGAAAAAACAAAACAAAACAAGCAAACAAGCAAACAAGAAAATTAAAAAAAAAAACACAAACAAACAAGCAGATCAGATAAGCGAGTGATCGTTCTGCTACTTTCTGCTAAATGAAAAAAAAAAAATAGAGTATAAACACAGGATTTAGGTACTTTCTCTTCAGAAACAGTATGGTAATTCAGACTCAGGCAGCTGAAGGGGAATTCAACTCATACTGATTGAGCCTTTGTGGGGTCTAAGAGGTTCAGGCAGCAATTCTCAGGATAAATAACACTATTATTTATCCCTATTTATCGAGAGAAGGGCTTCTTTAATCAAGACTGCTATATAAACATAAAATTTATGGGTCCTGCAGGACATATAGAACACTAAACGTTATATAAGATCAGACGTTGAGAGATTTGCATGTTACTGAAGTTACTCCAGCTGTGTGTAAATGGAGTCATTGTTCTTTTGCACAAAGACAGACATTAATTTAGTACACTGCAGATGTGTCTTAGTCACATAAATTTAATTTTGACAGTGAGACATTTTAATATGATGTAACAGACTCGGTACTGGACACATTTAAAATCAAACAAAACCATAAAAGAAACCAAATTAAAGTGGAGTGAAAAAGTATTTGCCCCCTTATTAATTTCTTATATGTTTGCATATTTGTCACACAAATAACAAAGCTGCATTTTGTATTTACTTGGGTTATCTTTGATTAATATTGAAATTTGTTTGATGATCAAACCAGCCACACATCTGAAAGCATGTTGATTTGCTCTCCTGATATTTAGACTGTAGTATTGATATTTTAACCTTTGCCTTTTTTTCCCACATTTGCATGTAACTGATGCAAATATGCAAAAAAATGAGGAATCAGGTAGGGCGGCAAATACTTTTTCACAGCAGTGTTTGTAATGTTACATTGCTCTGTGTGATGTGCACACTGCTGAGAAAAAGACGAGCAGGTGCTCTTAGTTTTTTCATGAACAAATCTCTGTTTATGAATAAAAATGAAACTGTGCAAATCATTTAAGGTCTGCTCTATATAGGGCGAGGACACAGTGAACAGCTATAGCTCATAGCTATGGCATTGTGCTCAGCTCTAAACCGTTCACCTGTGTTAATTACACACTCATTCTGACAAAAACCTCCCCCTGGCATTTCAAATAAAGAACACTCCTAGTGAGAATGACAGCCACATTAGCTAAACAACGGCCATACCTTACAGTTACAAAATTGCCGTTACACCTCTTAATGAATAGATAGCAACCCCCAAGGAGTGTGTTTTGCTCTGGCATGTTCTGTTAATAAAATTAATAATAAAATTAAAAATTAATAATAAAATGTGTAAAAATGTGTGTACCCCAAAACTGCAGTGTCACCGTTACAGGATTGCAGACTGTATTTGCAAAAAATAATAAATATGGAAAATCAGAGCTTATACTGTTTTCACACATGGATTTCAAACAACTTTAAGAGCGTTATGCCAGGATATTTTCCCACTGTTGTCTGTTCTCACAGGAAATAATTCCACTTCACCTGTGCTTAAGTGAAGCTATTGTCCGATCCAACTGAGTTCGACATTTGTTATCTCATGCATTTCTCTCAGGTATGAAAAAGTTCAGGGCTGCAGCGCATGTGTGAAAATGTATTTAGTGACAGCGGTTTTGCAGCAGTAGGAATTGGCATTAGTTACACTTTTCTGATCTACATGTGAGAATCATGCAAATGAGTGCGTGAAAGACTCACCTGGCAAAGATGCGCAACCATTCTCTAGAAGAGAGGCATGCATGAGAGTGAGAGAATGAGTGAGACGAAAAGAGAAGAAAAAAACCGTGAAGGCAAAGGGACAGCAAATATGAGAGGAAAAAATGCAGAGGAAAAATGATGAGGACTTCTGAAAAACAAATGCCATGACAAAAGAAGGTGACCCTACAAATCAATAGATAAGACACAAGTCAGCAGGATCTGGCAGGTAAAAATGTCTCCAACTCTATATTCGTATCTCTTGGGGAACGACAAAAAGGCAACACAAGGACAAAGGTGCTTTGTGCATCATCAAGTTTGAGACATTGATTTAATTATCTCAAAAAACAAACAATCACACAAATCCCACTACTGCCAAGAAAACAGCCTTTGCACAATGTGTAACTCTACAGTTCATATTCATATTGTGAGAACAGCTTAGGCACAAAAGAAAAAAAAAAAAGGGGGGGTAATGTTCCTTTAAACCAGTAAATATTTCACATAACAGCAGATGGTGAAGCGGATGAATCACCAATGGAGAAATATGTTTGCAAAGGTGTCAAATTAGCACCATTACTACCAAAACTACTGACAATAACCACATTAGGCTGTTTACAGTCGTTTCCCCTCTACATTATAAATACAGTTTAGAGGAAACTTTAGTAGTTGTGAATGACCAACTACTTTTTTTTTTTTAACTTATTCTCATCCTTGCTGCTCTGTGTGTATCTATTGGTTATTAAAACAAGAAGCCTGTGATGGTGACAATGAATGGGGAAACAGGGAGGAGAAGAAGAGGGCAGGATGACCAGCACAAGCAGGTTTACCTCTCGTTTAGCAAGAAGGACATTAGGGACGATGTGAGGGAGACAGCGACCCAGCATTAGCATCACACTCTCCTCGCTGTCTGCTATACGAGACACCTGGGAACAGGAGGGACATTATATTCAGTTTTTCCTAAATTTACTTTTTTTTTTTTTTTTTTTTAAATCTGTATATGAAATGTGTGCTCCTGACCTCTGCTCCTAGGCGGCTGTCGGAGCACATTCTGCAGAAGGACAACAAAGCTTGCTGGAAGGCCGGAGATAACTTCCTGAGACACCACAAAAGACAAAAGACCAAAAACAGTCACTACAGTCTGCAACACTTAATCTGTACACCACAAGTGCTCTGGAGAATGTCCTGACCGTTGAATGATTGAGGACTGGAATAGGTTACCCTGCCACTGAGGTTAGTGCTGCCACTCTCCCATGTAACGTGACATTACCACAGTACTAAGAATAGCAGGGGGCTGACTAACAGTAACGCACCACTCACTTTTTTCTTTTAAAAAAGTGAGTGGTGCACATAAATCAGATTTTGTTTTTGTTTTTTTAAGGGAACACATATTTAAATGATAAAAATAATGAAAGCTCAATTTCAGTGATCACAAGTTTAAAGCACAATACACTTTCTTACTCAAGAGGGCAGCCACACAACCTAATACCTGGTTTTAGACAAAGACGAATAACTACCTCCATCTAGTGGCTACTTTTAGTGACTACACAAAAATGGCCAACGTGGCTGTAGTAGACACGGTTGGTTCTAATAATTTTTAAAACTATATATTTTTCTCTTTTTGGCCTTCAAACCCCCACAGAGAATTTTACATTTTAAATTAAATAAATAAACAAAAAAATCTAACCGTAAATGAAGTGCAGAATTCTAGCTTTTATTCAGCTTTAGCTTTTAACAGGTATTACATTAACTGCTTAGAATTTACAGCCACCTTTAAGTTTAATCCCCCCATTTTCAAAAGCGCCAGGTCACTGGACAATTGACTGATGAGCAGTTTCGTGCCCAGTGAGGCCTCTTCATTTGTTATTCCATGAAAATTTAAGCAGATAAAATATCTGGAGTTGATTCCAAGTATTGAGCGTCTAATTTGATAGCTGGAACTTCACTGGAACTTTCCAATGACGTCCAAAGAGATGTCAATGTAAATGAAAGAGGCCATCCTTAGGCTGAAAAACTAAAACATACCTCTCAGGCAAACGGCAAAAACTTCAGGAGTGGCCAAATTAACAATCTGAGTCAATAACACTGTCTTAAGTAGTTCTATCACTGTCAAAGTCTACAATCAAGACACACCTTTTATGAAGGCAAATGCAGGGCTTAGAGGAAGGCACACTCTGAAGAACAGATGGCTATATTGGACTTTGCCAGACTAAAAGAACCTGCACATATCTGAACAAATGAAACCAAGTTTATCTTGGTGAGAAAAGTTTTGAGACCTCACAGTCTGAAGCATACCACATTATCTGTCTAACATGGCGGAGGCAGCGTGAACACATATGGCTGCCAGTTGAACCAGCTCTCTACAGGGTGGGCCATTTAAATGGATGCACCGTAATAACATGGGAATGGTTGGTGATATTAAAATCCTGTTTGTGGCACATTAGTATATGTGAGGGGGAAAACTCCTCAAGATGGGTGGTGACCATGGTGGCCATTTAGAAGTCGGCCATCTTGAATACAACTTTTGTTTTTTTCAATAGGGAGAGGGCCATGTGACACATCAAACTTATTGGTAATGTTACAAGAAAAACAATGATGTGCTTGGTTTTAACGTAACTTTATTCTTTTATGAGTTATTTACAAGTTTCTCTTTGTTCACAGCCATTGACATGTCGAAGAGGTTAACACGTGAGGCGCGGATCGAAATTGTGTTGATATCTGATGAACGCAGTAACCGGGTCATTGCAGCAGATTTCAATGCAAGACACCCTACGAGACCACCCATCTCCCATGCTACAGTTAGCAAACTGCTTGCTAAGTTTCGTGAAACTGGTTCAGTGTTGGATTTGCCAAAATGTGGATGCAAGAAAACCGTCACTAATGAAGAAACATCAGTGGCTGTCCTAGCTTCATTCAGCAAGAGCCCACAGCGTAGCACTCGCCGCACGAGTGGCATTAGTCGAACATCCCTTCGGCGGATATTAGCTACTCACAAATCGCACCCTTACAAACTCCAGCTACTGCAGCATCTCAATGAGGATGACCCAGATCGGCGCACAGAATTTGCAGAATGGGCAAAACAAAAATTGGAACAGGACCCTCAGTTCACGCAGAAGATTTTGTTCAGTGATGAAGCAAACTTTTATGTGAATGGTGAAGTTAACAAACAAAACCACCGCTATTGGTCTGACACTAACCCACATTGGATGGATCCCTCCAAGACTGTTGGAACAACAAAAGTGATGGTTTGGTGTGGTATATGGGGTACAACGACAGTGGGTCCATTCTTCATCAATGGAAACCTCAAGGCCACTGGATATTTGAAATTGCTACTTGATGATGTGTTTCCCTCTTTATGCACTGAAGTTGGCACGTTCCCTGAGTTTTTCCAGCAAGATGGTGTACCACCACATTATGGGTGCCAGGTCCGAGCATTCCTAGCTGAACAGTTTCCTGGAAAGTGGATTGGTTGTCGTGGGCCAGTTGAATGGCCCCAGATCGGTCTCCCGATCTGACCCCCTTAGACTTTTATCTTTGGGGTCATCTGAAGGCAATTGTCTATGGTATGCCTGTGCTGGCATTTCTCCTGTGGTGTTGCTATCAGTGTGTGAAGAGTGGGAGAAGAGGGTTGCATTGACAATCCAACACAATGGGCAGCACATTGAACACATTTTATAAGTGGTCAGAAACTTGTAAATAACTCATGAAAGAATAAAGTTACGTTGAAACCAAGCACATTACCAATAAGTTTGATGTGTCACATGGCCCTATTAAAAAAAACAAAAGTTGTATCCAAGATGGCCGACTTCTAAATGGCCACCATGGTCATCACCCATCTTGATGAGTTTGCCCCTCACATATACTAATGTGCCACAAACAGGACTTTAATATCACCAACCATTCCCATGTTATTACAGTGTATCCATATAAATGGCCCACCCTGTAGTTTCAATTATTGATGTGACTGTTGATAACAGTAACACGATGAATTATGAACTGTACAGGGCTATACCCTGTCATATTCTGACAAATGCTGCAAAGCTGCTGTTACTGAAGATAAAACTGAAAGCACAAAGATACACAATCAGCAACTGAATTTGGCTGCACTGGCAGGACATCTCAAGGGATGTCTACAGGTTTTAGACTCAGGCAGGTAGTGGATTTACATATGTCACACAGGTATTAAAAAAGCCCTATATTTTTTGTTTACATTTGACCATCATATTTGCATTCCTTGATGCAGGAAATGTTAGGAAAGTTGGGTCTTTGTTTTGCAAGGTTTTTTCATGCCTGAATTTTCACTCACCTGTTTGGCTGATCAAACTGGACAGGTGGCTTATTCTTCAACTTGCTGTGAGTCTGTGGGTGGAATTGTGATGTGTTCTGAGTAGAGAGGTTGTCTGCGTTATTGTCAGGGTCTGAAACCCCTCGGATGTCCAGATACTTGCCATTATCCATGGGAGGCTGAGGATAAGACTACAAGACGTTAGCATTATATGGTCAAATATTTGGGCTTGTGACAAACTACAGAGAAACTGTCATACAGACTGAATGATTTTCTTCTTTTCTTCTTGCTTTTTTTAATTTTACTATAGAAAACTCTGTGACTGGTAGACATTTAAATAAGCCTGTGCTTTACATATTCAAAATGACCACATACCACAGAAAGAGGGTCAGCGGAGCAAGCAGTGGTAGCAGAAGAGGAAGAAGTGTTAGGTGTATTCTGAGAGCCCAGGTCCAAAGTGGTCGGAGGCGGGGAGGAAACGGTCCTCTTCAGTGTTTGAATCTCACTGTGGGGCAGAGGTAACATAACATAAGTCAAAAAATACTACATACTTAATCAAGCAGCAAGTGAACGAGATAATCAACTGTTTCACCCCTACCATCAAAGTCATGCTTGAACTGTTCAGTAAAATTGGTCAGAATCCTTATGGTGTCAATTAAAGACTTCACATGACAAGAAAATTAAGTTCCACTTTTGCATCAGACCAAAGTTTCCTCTGTAATTTCATGCAGCTGTAGTGCTTGGGAGAAATTTCCAATCTGGTTTTACACCATGGCCAGTTTTGGTCACAGTTATGGAAATAATGTGGACTTGGTGCTGAAAACTTCTGAGAATTTTTTTTTAATGAATACTTCTGCTGACTCTTTGCTCAGCAGTAGAAGGGGTAAATGTTCTTGCTGAAATGACATGCAGTGAAAGAGCTATAAATGTTGGAAACCTTGTCAGGATCAAAGACTTCAGAGTTTTTCAAAAAGAATAGTATACAAGCACAGACATGCACTCAAGCACACACCATTGCAGTTTCTTTATCTGCTCTGCTAGGTTCTGCTTCTCATTATTGAGGAGGCTTATCTGGTACTCCAACTCTTGCACGACTTCTGTCTGCTGCTAAAGAGAAGAAACAAAAACATAATGCAGACAAATTACAAATTCAGCTCAAGAGCCGGAGCTCTGAAGTCACAACTTCTTCCGATTTAACTGAAAGAGAAAAATCACTTTGCGTTTAGTTTCACAGCCTTTTTTCAATGAATCTCTCTGGTACTAGAAGGAATACAAAGCAATAAAACAGGTTCAACTCAGCGTACACACACCTGTTGTGAAAGGTCAGGCTTCTTTAGTGGATCTTGGGCAATGCAGTTTCCAGGAAGATCAACAAAATCCACTCCAACTGACACATCAGCTGTGTCCCGAGGAGAAGGGAGGGCGGTGCCACAGCTTCTGTAGAGCTGCAACAAGTCGGGGGGTTTGGGAATGTTGAGGCCAACATCATCCCACAACTCAAAGTCCTGGGAAGAAACATAAAACAAAACAGTTTAGTAATTGTCATTTGTGTCAGGCATGGGCTCTTCCTTTGCATTACACAATTATGTGCAAGTACAAGTTTAAATTATTCATACTACCTTCAGTACGTTCTTATGAATTAGGATGTTTTGTTTTTTTTGTTGAAAAGGAGACAGACCTACTTTTAAAAATAAAAGACTAACTCCAGTTAGGCATTTACCATCCTTTACCTGATCATCATTTTCATCAGAGAAGGTGATGGATGAGAGTTTGTATTCATTTTTCAATAAATACTCATTCACAAGGAAGTTTAAGGCTCTTTTCTCCAGTGGGCGGATAGGCTCCTGAGGCAGAGAAGAACAAGGTCGATCACGGCAATGTTCTCACAAAGGTTTAAAGGGACACATTCGTTCATTCTTCACTCATTTCACCAGAAAGGAAAAATTAGAAAGCTTATAAATCCCCCACCTGAATTTCAGGGCTTGACTTGTAGTTTTTTCTCTCCTGAGAGGGCACTTCGCTCTCTGAGAAATTGAGAATATATGAGATAAATTTGAAAGGATGCTGAGCATCACTCACCAAAAGGAATTCTCTGACAAAAAGAGAGAAAGCTGTAACAAAAAAGGGTTCAGGTGGAGAAGAAGTTAAAAGTGCGCCACACCTGCTGCCTGAGTCAAGTTGGCGCGCAGAGCCTGAATGGTCTCCTTTGCTTTCCGTAGCTCAAACTCCAGCACTGGACAGGAAGTGACAACACACACAGGAAGTGCATCCAACCAAAGACAGGGAACAAACAAATAAAACAGATGGGTATGAAAAACCAAACAATGACACAAAAGATTTAAAAGTCATAAAAACAAAACAAAAAAGGATGCATGCAAATCATGGGTCTAAGGAACGCATGCAGCAGAGGACTATGGTAAAGCTGGCAAGATGTTTCTTGGACAGGTGTGTTTTCTGCATTGAGACGCAGCTCGATGATAGAATTTCCTGCCCTTGTTTTCCTCTCATTAATACTTAACAAATGGAAGTCCAAATTTACCTAAATTGTAGCTGAGGCAAATCCATTCAGGCTACTAAAATGTATCCTTGATAAACTAGGAGCTGTCTGACACAGGTTTTTATAAGTAATAAGTAATTTACACATTTGAATTCAAGCCACTCAAGGGACAGCCAATGCTCAAATGTTTTGTTCTTAAGAGATAAGACCATCACACTATGAACACCACAACATAAAGCTATTTCAGCTAACAGACAAAACGTGAGTTTGGCATTCTTTGCTAGGTTACCGATTTAGACTCGTCTTTCTTGACTTTGCAAAACAAATCAAAAAACAAAAAACATAACACGATCAAGCCAATCATAGAAACACGAGGAAGCCGTTTCTGCCATCTTATATACTATCAGAAGGAGCAGAAGATATTATTTATAAAAATGTTTATTTTTAATCTATAAGTAAAAATGGTAAATGCTAGATTCATACTGATTTCTTCTTTAAAGAACACACAAGGTCTTAAGACATGTTAGATTAAAAACACACGCAAAAAGTAATAAGCAATGGAGCAGGAAAACTATGTTGCATAGCTGTGCACTGAAAAATCTGCAATTTGGTCTGTCTCTTGTTTCCCCAACATGTGTCACTTAAGGTTTAAGGCTGCTGTTGGTTTCACACTTCTTTATAGCGTGAAACCAACAGCAGGTTTCACGCTATAAAGAAGAGCTTAAAAAAAACCCAACGAAAAGCCGAAAAACATTTTCAGGAAACAGTCTGAATTTCCATAGAAAGGTCAAAGCCAATTTCTGAGCATTAAAAAATAGTAAATTTCTGCCAGAGGAAACAGAGTTACCATTTAGACCTTCCTAGCAGATCAAGTGCACAGGATGCAAACGCAACAAAATGGAAAACCAAGAACTGAATAACGGGAAGAGAAGGAAAAATAAATAAATAAAAGCAAAAAGCTAGACTGGATGGAGTGACTTGTCCAGTATTTTACTGGGGTTTGATCAACGTCAACGGAGAAAGCCAGAAAACCCAGAGTCAGACAGCTGGGGGCAGGGCTCTTACAAGAAGAACAAGTTGAGCGGAATGAGAGTGGGGATGTTTCAAAAGTAAAGAGAGAGGAAGGGAAACATGGCAATTTGGTAGAAAGGGCAGTGTGTGAATAGTCATTTTTAAAAATGATGCATAATTTGGAGGTGTGAGGTGGAACCAACATCTCTGCTGCATGGTTTTAACTGGGCCCTTACATCACGTCATCGTTTTTCTCAACTGATAAAAGCCCCAAACCAGAAGCAAGCGTTTCCCGCGTTTACATTATTGGTGCATTAACTGGCGTTACCCAAGACTTTACCATCAGAATGCAACATACACATTTAAATTAAATGACATTTATATTCATAGGACAATCTATATGTCATCCCCCATCCCATCATGCTCTACAATCCATTTCTCACCCTTAATATTCATGTACAGTGGAAGGGAAAACAAATTTAATGTAAAAAATAAAAAACAAACAAAAATACACAACATAATCCACCACTTTAACAGCTTAGGAACAGTTTTGGGACACACACTTACACACACTTATTTTTAAAATGTGTGGATGGCTGCAGAAAACTGTTACTAGCTTTAACCCTTATAATCTAGCAGACTTCTCATGGCTAAAAATTAATGTCTTCATCTTGAGGATTGTGAAACTACAAAATTAAAACCAGAAGGGGATTTGGTTAATATGCATAGTGCCTGCCTGATCCCATTTTGCTTTCGGCATTCTACATAAATATCAAAGGCTTACTCATTTATTTTTTCCTTTAGTCCACAGCATAAAAATGCTCACCACGCAACACCTGAAAAAAGGCAATATGCCAGTAAATGAACACCTGTTCTTAAACCCAATGGTGTGATGACACATCATTGGTGTCAGGAAGAGCTGTTAATGTGTTTAGCTAAAACTATCAGACTGTGTGTCACGAATGAGCCATTGAGGGGGGAGGGCGGGGGAGAGTGTGATTTTTAAATAATGCTGATACATGTTTGGTACCAAAAATACCACAGACTGGTTTTGCAGTGTGACGGTTCGTGAGAGGAGGCACAAAGACCTCAATGAACTTAAAAAGAGAAAAATGTGACTAATTTATCCCTAATAAAGCAGGACTGACAGAAACACATTTGTGTAATTAAGCAGAGTTTATTTATTACTAGTCATTGTTGTTATTAAAGCAGCTTTTAGATTTCATTTCGCCATATTCCACGGCGCTCCCATTCAGTCATTGTCTACTCTCCCGATCTTTTATCCCCAGTGTAAGCTGGGCCTCTTGTTTTGAGCCCTGACCGTATGGTTCATCTTACCTGCCACCCGTTCGTCTGTCTCTCGGTTACCGTCATCTGAGTAACGGGCAAAGTCCAGAGAGTCTAAGGTGCTGATGCTGCCTGCTCGATCTGAACAAAAACACAGACACAGAGACAGAAGTGAGACAAGTATACACCTGCATAACCATACAGCTAAATGATTGCACTCCCCAAGAGCTCACAGTTGAAAACTTTAACTGTGCAGCCTACATGGTGCTCTATAGATTCTTCTCTATGAAATAATAGGGTCAGCTTCAGTGTGGTAAAACCCACTTCCAAACTATTAATTTCACCAACTATACACAGGGGTAGGCAGGTGCTAAGAGAACGAACATAAAGGTGATAAATAAGCACACTCTTTGCTCATATTTCACTGGGCTAGGCTGCTCTGATAGCTAAGTCAATGGTGTTGGCTTTCTTTCCACAGCAATGCAAGTGTGAGATTGGCCTGTTTGTTCTCTGATATCAAGATACAGTACAATGTCAAGTTATATGTGACCTTGTTGGCCTGAAAGACATGTTTTTTAAAAAAACAAAAAAACAAACCAAAACAAAAACCTGTGTGAGTAATTTAACTGAATTAGCAAATCATTTCCACTCATTAAGTTATAACTTGTATTATAAACTTTGATCATATTACTACTTTGGTTTGTTAAAATCCTCTAGAGTTTAAAAAAAAAAAAGACTGAGGAAAACTTAGATATCAAAGGAAAAAAACAGCATGTATTTCCCTTTGTAGACAAGTAATGTATTTCACTAATATTTCTTTTTCTGTTACATATAAGATTTGTCTATATAAGCGTATACAATATTTTATGTCATGTTCAAATTCATGACCATGCAACTTTATGATATAGTGACAGTGTTTCTCCATTGTCTGTCTACACAAGTGTCACTGTTCTGCCAAGCTGATGTCAGGCAAACTAATTTTCCTGCATAGAAAGCTTCCAAACGTGTTTACTTCCTGATGATGTGTGAGGACATTTGTTGTTAGTAGCTACAATCCATCTGGCAAAACAGCGAGTAATAGAGTTTGCAGGTGTGCGTGCATGAACGGAGCAAAAGAAAAAACAAAAAAGTAATTTGACAATGTGAGGGGGAATTTGCAGATGTCCTTAAATCCTTAAAAAGCAAGCCTGGTTGACCTTTCATTTCCTTGACAGATTTGACACTTCAGTCTGTCACCACCTCCCTTTATTCAACCCCAGCTGATTATACAACACATAAGCGCACACAGATGATTGTCTTTCTACTTGCCAAAACAGAAAACGCTAAAGGATATACACTGAAAGCTAAGGTACACGAGTTTACATCAGGGCCTAGGAGCTGATATTGATGAATGGTCAGGAGGAAGCCAACAGGCACTTTTAATTTAATGGGAAGGTTTTTGGCAAGACTGATTTAAACTGTGGTTATAAATATGGGATGAAAAAGTGGAGCACATATTATAAGTGAATAACAGACAAGCACACAAACCTACACAAGATCAAATATCTTAGGTCTTAAGAAAATAAGCCTTTTTTGTCTGGCAGCAGATGGTAGATCATTTTATTTATGCCAGTGTGTATGTATGTATGTGAATAAATGATGATGATTACTTATTGAGATTTTACCACTGATTCTGTGTATCTCAATATTGTCAACTCAAACTAACAGAATAAAGCCATTTGAGGCACAGTTTTCAGTACAAAATTACTATGTCAAGTCAGAATTTTCTATTCCTAAGCATGTTATCATTTCAATCGCTTTGCATAGTATTAGACAAAAATCAAATGTATGTTCATGTTTACTGTGTGAATTCATACAGTACAGCAATATACTCCTATTGACAGATTACATTAGAGTGCAGCGCACTGAAAATGTAGTTTGGAGATTTCAGACTAGGACAGCACATAAATTGTGGTCACAAATGATCTAGAACTGATAATGTGAAGCTTCTATTTAACCTATTTAAGGAATACAAAAGTTCCTGCAACGATTACAAATAAACAGTTGCCTGTCTAGCAAGAGGTGAAGAGAGAATCCTGCAAAACCCATTGCAGCAAATTAGCAAGGTGGTGGGAGATGGCATGCTGTGTCATGTGCCCAAGAGCAACAGCTGCAGATGCAGCTTGTAACACAGTCATTATCCACACACATGCTCACTGCTGATTCACAGTCACAAGTTTTTTTTATTTGCAATCACCACACCAATTACATTTCAGATTCATCAGAGATTTGTTACTTCATCAGAGAGATTTTGTTTTAAATTCTAGCCTGTATCACATATCTAAAAAAAAGTCTTATTTATAGCACTATATGGATGAAGCCTATCCAAGGAAACTATCACACTCTCTAGACTGTATGCTGCAGGTACAATATCCATCTTTTCATTAACTTCAGACTTGATAACAGGCATCAGAATCTATGGATCAAAATTTATTTCAGCGCAATAAGTCATCATAAACTAGACATTATTTTATTTATAGTGTTTACAATCATAAGGATCACAAAGTCAGAAACCACTGAAGGGGATTTGTTTAAAAACAAACAACAACAAAACAAGACACACGAGAAACTGGCTGTTGAAACAGCAAGCTGTTCTGTCAATGTAGAAAAAGAAAGCAGACATCCAAACAGTATCCCTCCTTCTTTAGCAACAAGAGCAACTTAAGTAAATCCTAATGTTGCAATGTGACAGAGAAATTCTTCCCACATGAGAAGAAAGATAATTGCAGAGATCACATGAGGTCTGGACTATCAGCTATGCTAGGACGAAAAATGACATGGATGACATGGCCTTCAGCAAAGTCTGTCCCTCATTTCAACCCATTGTTACAGGCTACAGGCTTGTAGATTACATCACTTCTCTATGATGTTCCTGTCACAAGCACAACAGGGGAGGTGTCAGGTCCTTTCAAACTCACGATCTTACCGTGTTCCAAACCTTTTGGGAAATAGGAGATACTAAAAGACACACTGCTGTAGCCTTAAGGCATAGATACAAGGGCAGAATTTAATTATAAAGGTTGGGTTTAACAGATTTTAAAAAAGACAAGGAATCTGACTAGCTGCCGTTTGCAATCTGGAAAAGCTAGACTGAGGCCAACTACCAAGACACACGCCTAACACTATACTCCGGTTTTCTGAGATCTTAGGCAATGTTCATTGCCACTGCATACAAAAAAGTTGTGTCTGGTTTTAACATTTATTTATATGAATCCCTCAGCTGGAAAACTGCCAAATGCTTCTACAGTAAAAATACATAATTTAGCCTTGTTCCATAATTTGAAAAAGTCAAAATGACATTTGCAGTGCAGCTTCAATGACATGCTGCAAAAAGCCATTCACAGTCTGGCACACTGATAAAAATCCTTTCATTCGTGAGGGCAATGTCTCGAATGAATGACCAAACTCACCCTACAAAAACATCTTAAATCCGTGATATAAAATCAGTCAGCCTTGATTTTGAGTGCATGTTTCACTGCCAAATAGATATTGGAAGAAGACTTTTTTCTCCCCCCCCCACGCTAATTTCAAACAGTCAAGTAGACAAACACACCCACTGGTGTGACATGGCACTTTCTATACAACAGAAAAACAGGAAAAAAAAAAACACCTCATTTTCAGTGGAAGGGAGATTTATTTGTTTTAAATTAGTGTGGTGAACAATGAATGTAGGTGAAACATAATTCAATTTACTACCTATAAGCTTCCTAATCTATCACACATCTAAAATTATAGAATTATAAGATTATAATTTATATTAATGAGGTCTACAATGAATTCATGAAGTAAATACAATAATAAATGTTGAGTCAACACATTTCTAAATGTTAGACCAATATATTTTCATCTGGTCATTTTTTAATGCTAATGGTCTATCATTGTAGCCAATTTGCTAATCTTTTAATGTCAAGACATTATGCTGAGTGCAAATACATTCGCTTGACTCACTGGTATGAAGTGAGGCCACAACAAATGTTTTTGCTGCTATTTAACAAGATTTTAACTCTTTAGTTACTGCTTCTACTATAGCAAGTGCTGTTTATTTGTGGATATGGCTGTGACCATGGGTACCATTTGCATAGCAGGTCTGCCTAAGGTCCTTGCTGCCAGACTCTTCAACTGCTGTGTTGGTGCATGGTGATTAATGAAAATGAGTCTTGTAAATGGATTAGGGTGCAACAGATGTACACATTTTACATAATAACATTTACAGCATTTTATCTCCCTAGCTGGGTAGACGCAACCTGTGTAGAGCAACACAACCATTTACAAGACACTTTGCTCCTGGACCAGATGATACAGCTTCAAACTAACTCAGGAAGCCTGAAGCCTGTTTTATCATTATTACAAGACTGTAGAATTCTCCTTCGTTCAAATGTGCTATTTAAGCAATACTGTGGTTCAGGGAAAGGCAAAAGCTGTTCGTACAAGCACCCGCTTCTTCTCCTTCCACTCTTTTGTTTTCTATAGCCGATATTGACCTCTGACCTCTGACGGGTGTTTTCCTACAGGGCTAAATTACACTTGGGCGATCACTACAGGCCACCAGCATTACTACGCTACCAGTATTTATCTTTCAGTGAGTAGTTAATGTTTAATGCCTTGTCACAACTCTGTGTTAGTCTTCATCTCACGACTGACCCACAAAATCCAATAGCTGGCTGCGGCCCTGGAGCTGAAGAGCAGGTGCAGCAAACAGATCTCAAGCTATCGTAGCCAATGATTAAAGCTAACGTTAGCCAGCTGATGGGCTAACTCTGTTTCATACAACATCAACACAGAGCTAGCGAACAGCTACATATGTAGCACTAAGAGCAGCTAACGACACTTACTCAGTGGTCCTCCAGGTCCGAGTACCTGGTCTTTGGCAGGTGGAGTACCGCTCTGTCGTTCGAAGTTGCCAGGGTTGGAGAAATAATCCCTCAGCCGGGGGAGCTCTCTGCCTGCTTCCAGCAGTTCGGTGTGAAACTCCAAGGCCGTGAGGATGTATTGGTCCCGCAATAACTGGGCAGCGATGACATCTACAGATACCCGCGTCTCGGCGCTGCCTGCCATAGCGGAGGTGGCGGCGGCCGACGCCGAGATGCCCTCACCGCTGGGGCTTGTCCGGTTGCTAGACAGCAGGAGCGACGGAGGCTCTGCGTCTGCAGGCGGAGAGAAAGGATTGCCTGGCGGTGGTCCTGGGGCCCCGTCACTCGGACTCCGCTCTGTGTCAACTGTTTCGTTAGGGCGCCGTTCGGCCTCTTCTTCAGAATCACTGAGATTAAATGGGTTCACCGACGCCATTTTTGCCCTAAAGAAATTTTTTTTTTTAGCAATCTAAGCTAACTAAGCTAATCACACCCGCTGCTTCCTGAATGGATATTAGGTTAGCTAAGGTTTGGTAGGTGGAAGAGGAGGAAGAAGAAGAAATGCGAAGATACGATTGGTCAAATGTAAGAGACGCTACTCCCAAAGCCCGCCCCTTTTATGGAATACTGGAAAAGTATTGGGTACCTTTGATGTAGAGAGGAAAACTAGGCAGGGCACATTTGACAGCTGATAGCAAGTGCTAGCTACTATGCTGTCAAAAAAAGCTGCGCCCAAACCATTTCTATTAAAATGCACTTCACTGCAAACAAAACAAATAAATAAGGGCTGTTTATTTTTTATTACATTTCGTAATAGGTAAACTTGAAGTGAATCGTTTAATTTAAACTACACTACCCACAATGCAGCTACAAACCACGTCAACACAACGTCAAAAACGAGTGACAACAAGGAAGTGAATGCTCATGCTGCCTGAATTTCTTGTAGTAATCTTCTTAAACAGGGAGACATTTGGTTTTAAGTTGATCTTTTTTTAGGTTGATCTGTCTGGTTCTCTGAGCATGTTCTTGGCGATCTACGAAGTGACAATGGAAGCTAAAGCAGTGTTTAACAAGTGAATCTATGAACTAGTAGTAGTAGTAGTAGTAGTAGATAGGTTGGTCACTCACTCATTCATTCTTTAACGGAACATTATTCCCGTTTTTATGATCAAAATCCGCTGACGTTACATGCAGGTAAGACTCTTTTCATGGCCTGTTTTAGTTACTTAGTTAGCTTAGTTACTTTCTTGTTACCAGTGGTCAGTTGACTGGACCATTAAAATAAAAATAAACATTAAAGTCTTTTTTTTAACGTTGCTTAATGGCATATGGTGAACGAAGGATTAAGCTGCTCTTAAGACCGCATACTTTGGCTTAACAAGCCTATATTATTCTGAAACCTTCTAATGCCCCTTCTATTGGCTTTAACTTCTTAATCCTGATTGCAAATGCAGGCTGTGAGTTGTCTTCATTCTATTCCAATTTTTTTATTTTTCCTTCTTCTAGTCACCTCTTTTCACTTCCAAGCGAATTAAATCTACCCTGCTTGTCCTCAAGTAAACCCTCAGTTGTTCTTCGGCGTGGCTTTGGCACCCAAAATGAGGATGATCACCTTCTTTGTGATTGGGCTGACAGTCCACGTGGTCTTCTTCATCTCTATCTTTGATATCTACTTCACCTCTCCTCTGGTCCATGGCATGACACCCCACTCCACACCCCTGGAACCCCCTGCTTCCAGACTGGTGTTAGTGGTGGCCGATGGTCTCAGAGCAGACAGTCTCTTCACCCTGCTCCCTAATGGCTCATCCAGGACACCATACCTGAGGTCAGGAAACCAATACAAAGTAATAAACTTTGATGTGGAGTTTGGGTGTGTTTATATTAATTATTCTTGTAAGGTGATGCCATTTTTACAGCATGTCTTTTCATTCCTCCTGTTTGCATAAACATATGTGCTTCTGTTTCCATATTTCAGGAGTATAATAGAGGACAAGGGGACCTGGGGTGTGTCACACACACGTGTGCCTACCGAGTCTCGGCCCGGTCACGTTGCTCTCATTGCTGGCTTCTATGAGGATGTTAGTGCAGTTGCTAAAGGTGTGTGCATGATGTTTTGTTTTGTTTTGGTTTTTTTTACATGGTAGGAAGAGAAATGCTCAGCAACTTGGAGAGATTACTCTCTATTGTATGTGTTTCTCTGTGGCATTCTACTGTGACCATTTATGTGCTTGTTTTCAGGCTGGAAGGAAAATCCTGTAGAATTTGACTCTGTGTTTAATGAGAGCAGACACACCTGGTGCTGGGGCAGCCCTGATATCCTGCCTATGTTTGCCAAAGGTACACAAGCATCACAAACAGAACCATTAATCTACACAATAGAAAAGAAATAGAAAAAAACACTAAATCACATATCTGAGCAAACATGTTTCCTTTGGTTATTTCAGGCGCTAGTGGGGACCATGTGTATACCCACACATACCCGGCAGTGGAGGAGGACTTTGCCTCCACAGATGCATCCAAGCTAGACAGCTGGGTGTTCACTCAAGTCAAAGTATGTAGTGGAAGTATTAGCATAAAAAATAATTTTATGATTGATCTATTGATATTAACTACAGGTTTACTCACAAAAACACATTTTATAAAGACTGTGTTTTATGTGTATTATGTCATGTCATGTGTCATGCAGTGAAATATAACCCAACTTGGAGTCATTCCAGAATTTCATCCACATGGATTTCCTGAATATGCCTAAAATTATTTAATATTTTTCAACAGTCCTTCTTTAAGTCTGCACAGTCTAACTCCACTCTGAAGGCTAGCCTATGGGAGGATAAAAATGTCTTCTTCCTGCATCTACTTGGAATTGACACTAATGGACATGCTCACAGACCAATGTCGCAGTAAGTAGTTAACCTTGTATTAAGAGCTGCTGATTTTTTTTTATTTTTATTTTTTAACCTTTAGGCAGTAGTGCAGTGGTTTTTAGTCATGTTAACAAATTCATCCAAATAAGCATTCTCTCATCCAGCTGCATCTTTGTCTTCTATTTTGTCTTTTTCTCCCCAGAGAATACTTAGACAATATTGGTCTAGTAGATGCAGGTGTAGCTGAAGTGGTGTCTATAATAGAGGACTTCTTCGACAATGATGGCAGAACAGCCTATGTGTTTACCTCTGACCACGGCATGACAAACTGGGGTAAACTTGTTTGTGTATCTAAATGTTTTGCTGCCTGCTAGCGAGTTTTCTATTACAGTTTTCTATTTTGGCATGTTTGTGTGCGTTTGTCTCCAGGTTCCCACGGTGCGGGCCATCCTTCTGAAACGCTAACCCCTTTAGTGGCGTGGGGAGCTGGGATTCAGAAAGCCAAGGGAGTCACAGAACCCCAACCATACAATGATGGGTTCCTACAAGGTACGTTCAAACACTTTTTTTCTTTTTAAGATTTAAATTTACAACCGATACCCTCCAGTTTGTCTGTTTTACTTTGTCTAAATGATTGTCCTGGTTTGTTTCTTTTAGACTGGAAACTCGAGCATCTTCGTAGAGTTGACGTCAGTCAGGTAAAGCTCATGGAAATTTAAACTTTTTAACAATTTCCTGTCAACAGTTGTATTAAAGTGTAATATTTGTGTGTCTTGGCAGGCTGACATTGCTCCGCTCATGGCTTCCCTCATTGGTGTGCCTATTCCTGTTAACTCTGTTGTAAGTCAGAGACAAAATCAGCAATTTAATGGGAAATGTTCAATAATTTTTCAAGTCTTTGTTACATGTTTTGTCTGTATTTGTTTTTCAGGGCGTGTTACCTCTTCTCTACCTCAACAACAGTGAGCGGTTCAAGGCTGAGAGCATGTACACCAATGCTATTCAAGTACTGGAGCAGTTCAAGGTATAACAGCATCTGCTTTGGCTAACAAAATGCTTATCAACTATCTGTCATGTCTTTTATTATTCTATATGACACTGTGATCTAAACTGATGGTAAAGCTGTGTTTTTACTGTGTGTGTGTTTATTTGTAGATGAAAATGATGCAGAAAAAGGAGACAACCTTATCTTTTCTCTTCACCCCATACCAGTACGTACAGTAACTAACTGATGTGTTTTTCTAACAAAAATCCAATCAGAAGAACATGAATTTGCTTTTCACCGTGGCCTGTTGTGTTTACTGTGACCTCATAGATAGTGTAAAGGGAATAGATTAAAAGAGTCCCTTTTGCAAATAATTAATTGGCAGAAACAAAAGTATTTGTAATGTAAATGCTGTGTTTTTATATCAATCCCGTTTTCAGAAAAGTTGGGATATGTTCTAAAATGTTTTTAACCTCCAAACTCTTTCACGGCATGAATTTTTAATTTCTCTTTGCTATTTGGGCTGTTTGGGACCAGATGAATGTAAAAACAAAGAATTACCAATTTATTTATTTATTTTTTACTGATTTTTGTTTCTGAGAAAAATTAGATCCACATATGAAGACATTTGTTTTAAAATTTGATAGAACAGTAGCAGTATAACGTCCTCGTAAGTGGATATCAGGCCCTTGTAGAGCAAAATTTAGTATTTTTGTCTAGACAACCCAAAATGTGATGTCCACATATGTAGATGCCAGGTCCTAGGAGGTTAAAAAATACAAATCTGTGATATGTTCATTCATGTGAACATATATTCAAGTGACCAAAGTACAAAGATGTTGGAAGATTTTCCTGACCTACTTAATTGCTTTTTGTAAATGTACCAAAATTTGAATTTGACAGGTGCAACACACTCAACAAAAGTTGGGACTGAGACATATTTACTGTTGTGTTTCTTTTAATTGCAGTTTTAAATTTTTTTTTTGAACTGAGTGTTGTAGTTTTCCAGTTAGAAATTTTGTTCATTTTTACTTGATTTAACCTGCGGTCATGTTGTCACTGATGCTCCTCTGTATCATCACAGATCCTTTTGCATTTTTCGCTGATAGCAATCTGGATAGTTGTTTTCATCACTGGCAAAGAGAACGCTGTTTTCCAAAAACACGGAAATGTGGATTTATCTGTGCACAGCACACAATGACACAGTCTTTCTGTCCTTCTGAGGTGAACCCTGGCATAGAGAGCTCTATGCAACTGACATATGACTTCCTCCTTCAATCATAATACAGTTTCAAGTTGCATTAGTGGATGTGGGACTATGTTAAGTGACCGTGGTTTTCTGAAGTACTTCTGAGCCCCGGTGGCTATATTTATATTTATATATTTATTTCACTGCAGCGTGACTGTTTCTAAGGCGGTGTAGCCTGAGGGCTCAAGCTGGTTTCAGTCTTGACCTTAGTGTGAGAATTCTCTTAATCTTTTCATAGTGGTACATTGCAAAAAAATTTTGCAATAGTGCACTGAGAAATCTTTTCTTTTGAAATCTGGAGCAATTCTCTCATGAATTAAGGAAATAACGGATGAACCACAACCCACAAAGACCGAGTTTGTGGTGATTTCTAATTTTACCTTTACCCAATCAGTTACCCTGCTTAATCTGCTTCCTCTGAAGATATAAAGTTTGGGGGGTTTTATTGCATTTTGGAAAAAATCCCAACGTTTCTGGAGACGGGGTTTGCACTTTCTCAGTAAATTCTTTTGCTGACCCATTAAAAATCAGTCAATGTGACATTTAGATTAACTTCTGAGGTTATGCAGCATGAAGGCCAAGAATGTGTCCACTAACCAAACCACATATTCATGGCCGTATTTAAATTGCACACTTTCACACTCTTCATCTTTTTTGCACCATCCCTCTTTCTTCCCAGACTCCTGACTGAGTCAAAACAAGCAGAATTCACCCAGAAGGCCCGAATACTCATTCAGCTGGAGAAGTACGAGGATGCTGTGAGTATTGGGGGGGGGGTCTGTGGCTTTTAAATCTAATCATACTTTTAGATTTATTTTGATACTTTGATGAATTATTTAAACATTTACTGAACCTGTGTTCATAAACTAACGTCTAACTTAAATGAACTACAGTAAATGCATTCTACATTATCGCTACTTTCTCCATCGTATGTTTTCTTCCGCTTAAGCAACAAATTAGGTTTTTGTCCCCCTGTTTGTCTCTTGTCAGATCTCTTTGTGCCAGTCTCTGATATCTCGCTCTCTGGAAGGCTTGGTTTACTACCACACCTACGACCGATTCTTCCTCGGTTGCAGTGTGGTGCTGGGATTTGTAGGCTGGACCTCATATGTCGTCTTAGTCATACTGAAGACTCACGCGAGTCTCAACAGACATCCTAATCTCACTAAACAGGTTAGGATATACAGTAGATTGTAATCCCTCAAGATGCCTTCCACCCAAACAAGTCTGCACAACCTGAATGTCTTGTTAAGTTGGTATTTTTCTCCTGTGTCCAGATTCCTGGACGTAACTTGGCAAGGCTATGCACGTGTGTGGCAGTGGTGATCATAGTCTTCCTGCTTATTCAAAGAAGCCCCATAACCTATTATATTTACTGCCTGCTGCCTGTCCCTGTGTGGTATTCTGTTCTAAACGAGTAAGTAAAAGACACATTCAAAATAATGCAAACTGGATTTAAAAAATGTATAAAACATGTTTGTTCAGATGCATTCAGTCAATTTACAATAATTTGTATATTTACTATAGTCACAGAAACCTGATATTAAAACACATGCAAAAGGATCACATCAGTCAGTGAATACAGCAGCTTTTCACTGGATCTAATTAGCCTCACACAGGCTTGTATGCACATCTGGCTCAGGTGGAGTGAAGTGCTAATTAGATCCTTTGAACTGGCGTTTTATGCATTCATGGTTCTCCTATGTAAAAGGGATAAAGAGATGTTTTATTCTTCATCTCATCCTTTTATCACAGGAAAAAGTAATCCCATCAATGATCTATTTTTAGGTCTGGAACTCTGAGAGATTTGATTCAGACAGCCCCTTCTCTCCCACTGTGGAAATGTCTGGGCTATTTTGTGCTGGTGGCGTTTGGGATTGAGCTGCTGGTAGGTGTTTTTAAATCTGCTGTGTTAAAGGCATCCTTCTGCATAAGTGCACAAAATTTCACTTTTGTATCATTAACTGTAAGAAATAAACCTGGATGCTGCATGGCTGTTTATTTTTGCTGCCCCCAGGTGGTGAGCTTCTTCCATCGCGCCATGCTGACTGTAGGGCTGGCTGTTCTCTCTCTCTGGCCCTTCTTGTCAGGGCTTTTTGGCAAGGCTAAGGTAATTTACAGATTAGCCAGATAAAAGCAGGAAAATGTGTGTTATAGCTGTAGCCATTCTAATTCTTCTTATGTGTCTATAACTAGAGTGTTATTGGTACTGCTTGCCTAAAGCAGTAGATAATTATAAAGGTAATTATTAAATATAGATACAGAATGGTAAATGTGTCAAAGTGGAAGACAGCATTTCTTTTTGTCTCTGTTTCTGTGCAGTCACGCTCACTGAGCTGGCTTGTGGGCTGTCTGTGTCTAGCTGCTTTCCCCCTCATGCCTGTTGTGGGTAGAGAGCCTAACATACATCTGGTGTGAGTACTTCCTTTATTTGTATATATTTATCTGAATATTTACCGCAATATCCTATCACGGGAAAAACTGACAACCCAATTCATGCCAGGTTAGGTAGGTGAGTTTCAGTAAATTAGAACATCTGCAGAACAGATCAGGAAGATCAAATGTGACTGGAATCGGCATCATATTAGTGATGCAAATATCCATCACAATATTCAAATATAAAAACCCCAAAAAACTGTGGAGCCATGAGCATCCACCCCCAGTTAAAGGAAACTGAATAGACTTACGGTTAAAAGTTAAAAAGTCCCACGATGGGTACTTTCTCGATATATGAACAGACGGGAAATTTGAAAGTGGAACAACTGAAAACGAGGAATGATTAAACTGCTACACAATACCGTCTTTCCACAACGAGCTGTGTGTACAAACTATCCATGTTTTTGAAAGTACAGTAACACATCCTGTTTGTCAACTCAGTACCTGTGCAGGTCTGCTCGCTCTTTTCACCTCAGCTTGCTACCTCTGGTCATCTCGACGGAGGACACCGCTGCACCTCGGTGACAGGCCACAGTTTGTCGTACAGGTGACTACAGTACATGTCACTGTGGGCATATATATGTGTGTTTGTGTGTGTCACTGCATTTGCTAATACTGATTAATTACCTGTCAAACCCGGCAGATGCTCCTTGTTGCTGTGTGCGCATACGTGCCATCCCTCACACACTCCAGCCTGCAACAGAAACAGGGCCTACCCCTTCTTAATCAGATCATCAGTTGGAGCACATTAGGTGGGTTGCTTGCAAGTGGCCACAAGATACTTGGGATCTAGAATGGTTATAGCTGTTCTCGTCTATCATTCATGTTTACTTTTTAAATATTGATCGCATACGTAAGCTATACCTCAAAAGACGTTAAAACATCATATCGCTGACACCCAAATAACCTCTGACAACTCTTCTCTCTACAGCATCTTCTATATTTGTTCCTTTGCTGAGCTCAACACGACTTTTTCATCGACTCCTCAGCATATTCTTGTCTCTCACCTCCACCTACTTGCTGCTTAGCACTGGGTAGGACAACACATTGATGCTTTAGTTGTGTCTTTGCAGAGTTGCACCACCGCAGCAAAGCTGTAAAATGATATTTCTATTTTTGTCTCCCTCACAGGTCAGAGGCTTTGTTTCCCCCCGTGTTATCCTGTTTAATGTTTGTGTGGATTAACATCGAACAGGACGCCTTGCTTGCTCAGGGCATGTCTGGTAGGCAAGAGGTAGAGCCATTGTTTTTCCCTTTGTAATAGAAAACTTTTGCAAACCCAAAGCTTTGGGAAGCTATCATTTATGTATGTATTTAATTGTGAAGGTCATATTTTCCGTTTTACTGATATAACTCCAATTCACAACGACAGCCACTTCACAGAGCTTTATATTGTAAGGTAAAAACCATACAATCTCAGAAAGAAAACCTCAGCAGTCAACTGACATGAGGAAGCACTCGGTAATCGTGGAAAGCAAGAACCCCCTTTTAACAGGAAGAGATGTCCGGCAGAACCAGGCTAAGGGAGAGGCTGTTTGCTATGAGCAGTTTTAGGATGAGGGGAAAGAGATGAGAATGAACAGAGCTTAGAGAGAACAGAAAATTCAAATTGCAGGAAAGAAAAGACAAAATTTAATAACATGCGGTAATGCCATATAAAATCACATGGAATTAAAAAGAAAGAGGTAATGCTCAGTGCATCATGGGAAATCTCCCAGCAGCCCACACTTCAAAAAAGAATATAGAAATATTTCTGGAGTGCTCAGGTGTTTTTCCTTTCCACTGATTTAGATGTCAGATGTTTTTTTTGTTCATATTAAATCACAGTAATAAAAAGCTTTCACACACAAAATCCCAGCTTACCCACACAGGTCTTAAAGTCCGTGTCTCATTGTGGCTGGGTTTACAGATAGTTACAGTTTTTTGGGGGGGTTTTCTTTTTCCTCCAGTTATCCACCATCGATTTCTCTGCAAACATCGACATCACCAAGATTCGACAGCTGAAGCTGGATGACATCCGAAGGTCCTATTTTTTTGTATCCTTGTTAAGAGCAGTCGCAACAATGTTGGTTCGCCGAAGCACAGAAGTGCATTGGGCTCATTAGAGTCTGTGGGTGATGTTCAGGCTGGATTTGATCAAATAAGATGTTGTATTAAAAATTTAAAGTGTACAATCGGACAAAAAAAAGATCAACTTGGTTCATTCTCACATTGGGCATTACCTTGACTTCCCCTTTTCTTCAGGTATTTTTTATAATAACAGCATTTTTTGGCACAGGAAACATTGCGTCCATAAACAGGTATATGCATCATAGTATTTTTGTGTGAGTGTGAGAGTGTCATACAGGAAGGAGATGAGAAAAAAAAGTCAGTTCTGACAAATTTCTTTTCTATGCACTATATGTTTTGCACCAAACATAGAGTATGTTAGTGTGTATATTCTACAACACGAGGTCCATTTTCTTCTCTGAAAAGTTAAAGATTCTAGTCTGGTGTCTGTAGTCACTTTGTGTACTTCTGTTTTCCTTTGCCTAGTTTTGACCCAGCATCTGTTTATTGTTTCCTCACTGTTTTCAACCCTTTCATAATGGGAGGGTTGATGATGTGGAAGGTACTGTACTCTTAAACATTTCCTTTTTATGATATGTACTGTGCTTCCCCAAAAGGGGAAGCAGTCTTGCACATTATGACAAGTCATGATCTATTCATATTCTGCTTGAGAAGTAAGCTTAAATACGGTTTACCTGCCTTTCTTTTTCGCTCATGTTCATTTGTTTTAACAGCCATGGTAATGGTAAATGGCCTGCATTTGTATAGCGCTTTACTCAGTCCCTAAGGACCCCAAAGCGCTTTACACTACATTCAGTCATTCACCCATTCACACACACATTCACACAGTGACCTAGGCATGGCCTAGCACATTAATTTCTGTATCTTTTTTTACATTTATTGTACAGAGAATTTAGGCAGACAGATTTGTGATAGAAATTTTAGCATCATACTTCTTAACGAGTTTGTATAATAATGTGTTTATTTCGAGTCATTTCATAGAATGCTACATTTCCTTAAATTGTCATCTGTTCTTGCAGGTTATCATTCCATTCATCATAGTGATGTGTACATTTGAGACCATCCAAGTTGCAACACAGCTGTCATCAAGGAGGTAACACTTCGCTTCTTCATCTAAAATTATAAATTTAGTCTTTTAATTCTTGAATTGACTCTTTGAATTTGTTGGAAACGTTGAATCACTGATCTGATTTTGTCTGTAGAGTTAAAGTATGTTCTGTTTGCTTTGTTAGACAGACCAGGCCAGACATGACTCTTAAACCTTGAGGCAGCTAAAATAACTATAGTAAATGGCCCAGTATCTTCTAGTTCCTCCTTCATTGTGCATGAAAAGGTTTAAATGCACTGACCAATGTGTGCTCCTTAATGTTTAAATCTCTCTTATTTCTATTTTGCAGTTTGTTCCTCATCGTCCTGGTTATCTCTGACTTGATGGCTCTGGTAATGCAGGTTTAATGTTGATCTTTTATAAAAGACTTTCTCTCGTCCACTGTTAAGCAAACTGCACATGAGGCTCAAATAGATTTTAACTCACTCTTGCTCTCCTCAGCATTTTTTCTTCATGGTGCAGGACTATGGCAGCTGGTTGGACATTGGCACAAGGTAATGAAACTTGGACATGCATTTAAAACCATGTCTTATCAATCTCTTGTTTTGGTGTCTGCAATGCATCGAAAATATGCTAAGCTTCCTCTGTCTTTTGCAGTATTAGTCACTATGTGATAGTGATGTCAATGACGATCTTTCTCATGTTGCTGAGTGTGGTTACACATATTCTCACTTCACAAAGACTCGTCCTGTGGAGGCAACGCAAGATGCACTTCCCCTAGTAAATGTTACCATGTGTCTTAAACAAGATATTTATCAGTGTACCTATTTAACTGTCTTATTTCAGATATGTTTTGTCATATTGTTTTAATTTTTTTATAGACGAAATGGAAAATAATCTTAGGAACCTAAATAATACGATACCTTTTTTGCAGAGTGGCCTAAGACCTTTGCACAGTACTGTGTTGTGTTCTTTGGTACAAATGCACTCAGTCTTAGTTTCATTTGTGAATTTGTAATAGGCTGCTGCAAATATGACTGTGAATTGGGTTTTTGATGAGGGTGTTGATTTGCAACATAATACAATGGGATGTTTTAACTTATTTTGACTACATGTGTATCAATAAAACTGAAGGATTGGAGTGCAAATGTGTGTTTAAGAGAATTTAATTGTCGCCTGAAAACTTGAGTTGCAAATTGTTGTGTCATGAACTGGCTGCGTGGAGGCAGATGAGGACCCAAACGCAAAACTCACGGAGACAGGAACTGAACTCAAAATCACTGCTTTATTGCAGGCCTTACAAAGAAACAGAACTAAACTGGGAATGCTAACAGAAGACAGAGGGAACACAGAAAGGCACACAGGTTCGGGGGGGAGACATTGACGATGCGACCCTGAACTGAGGGAGACATACACATAAATACACAGAGGGTTAACGAGGGAAGTGGGAGCACACGGGGAACACAGCTGACACAGATAATCGTAACGAGACAGGGCAGGACACATACTGACGAGAGACTGTCAAAGTAAAACAGGAAGTACACAGAGGTTCAGACAGGAGGAGAGAGAGCACAGACATAACGGGCTGGGGAAACATTGAATGAAACACAGGGGGTAATCAAATAAGGAACATCTTTAACAGAACCTAGGAACCACGGCATAAATAAGGAACAAAATACAAGAAAACTAAGAATGCTGGGCCAACATGGCCCAGGACCATGACATGTTGGCTTTTTCCATCATTTTAGACGTTTGGTTGTCTTTGCAACAGTGCATATTAGTAAAGATGACCTATTTAAACAAAATCAAACTGACAGGGAATCTACTTAAGGAGTGACGAGAGGTTCTTTAACATCTAATGGATTTCCTGTTCTCCGTGAAGAGTGTGGTGTCAACATCTCTGGCAGAACCAGGGCCAGGAAGGTGCAGAAGTTGGTGGGTAATTGTGCAAAAAGGCTGGGGCAACAGTTTTTAGGACAAGGGTTCTTTTTGCAATGAAAACAAATGAAACAAATAATGTGGATTGCACAACACTGGACATTATATTCCTCATTTCCAGTTAATACTTGTACAGCTGCTGTTATTGTGTATATATATATATATATATATATATATATATATATATATATATATATATATATATATATATATATATCCATCCATCCATTCGCTTCCGCTTATCCTTTTCAGGGTCGCGGGGGGCGCTGGAGCCTATCCCAGCTGTCATAGGGCAAGAGGCGGGGTACACCCTGGACAGGTCGCCAGTCTGTCGCAGGGCTAACACACAGGGACAGACAACCATTCACACTCACATTCACTCGCACATTCATACCTAGTGGCAATTTAGATTTTCCAATTAACCTATCCCCACAAGCTGCATGTCTTTGGACGGTGGGAGGAAGCCGGAGTACCCGGAGAGAACCCACGCAAACTCCACACAGAAAGAGAACATGCAAACTCCACACAGAAAGACCCCGGCCTGATGTTGGAATTGAACTCAGGACCTTCTTGCTGTGCGGCAACAGTGCTAACCACCGTGCTGCCCCATATATATATATATATTTATATTTCTTCATACATTTTTATATATTTCTATACTGTGTATTGTGTATTTTGTTGTACAGTTATTTTATTTTCAACTTTAATTTATATATTTTATCTTATTCTTTCCCAGTTAAATTTACCCTTCATTCTAATTTGTGTTGTACAGTTATCTCATTTTTAACTTAATTTTTATATTTTATTTTATTTTATTCCTTCCAAGTTAAATTTACCCTTTTTAATTTTCATATTTATTTCCTATCTTATTCATAGCCTTTTCTTTTTTCTTTAGGTCACGAGCAGTTGTCTAAGCATTTCACTGCATATCGTATTGTGTATGACTGTGTATGACTGTGTATGTGACAAATAAAATTTGAATTTGAATTTGAATTTGATTGAACACTTAAATATTTGGCCCTCTATGCACTAGTAGTGCAGTAGAGCTTTGTTTGTTCAAAAATAGACATCAGTTGGACTTAAAGCTAACTAGAAAAGTAAAAGATGAAGTAAATGCTCTTAAAATAAGTGCAAACCTAAATCAGAATATACCAGTATTCATTGTGGCAAAAGTATAACTGGGCAAATTCTATGTTTACTGTGTGCGGTTATACGCAGGATCAAATAAACCAACCTATAAAAAACCATCGATGTTGGACAGCGTTGGTAGGTAAATGTTTGCAGCATGCACACTAAGCTTGTGGTCGGAGTGATGTGAAGGTGTTTTCCTGTTTACCAAAGTGGACTGTGGTGTTTATTGGATCTTTTATGTTGACATCTTTGCAACTGGTGCAAAGTCAAAAGCTTGTGCTTGTGCTTATACTATGTGCTGTATATGTCATATGACTTGTAACTTGTCTTTGCACTTTGTTGTTACTAAACAAATCTGTCAACATCACAGCTAGCATTACCACATCCTGACTAACTTCTCTTTTGAATAAGCAAGTAGATGGCTTTGTCTAGCAAGTGCAAAAGCAAATGTTTCAAAGTTGTAACCAGGTTCAGAAGTATTTGGATGATGCCAAATACTGCCTCTCTACAGCAGAGTGGTGTTAGGATGTGAGTGCAGACTTTCAGCTTTGTTTAATAACTGGTTTCAAAAAATAATTCTTTACAAACATTAACTGTTCTGAACTCTAGAACTCCTCCACCCAGACATTGCCACATGCCATCACCCCTCCCTTGAGATTTTGCAGTCACCTTCAGTTTCTGCTTGTTTTGTGTTTTCACCCTTGTGAAAGTTTTTTCTTAACTTAGACAGCTCAGCCACTCCAACCGATGTCTTCGATCTTTGAGGCCTTTTTGGTATCTTGAGCTCACCAGAGAATTCCTTATTTTAAAGAACGTAGCACACTGTTGATTTGTCCACTCCCAAAGTTTTTCTACTTTCTCTCCGATCTTTTTATTTTGTTTTTTCATCCTAATGATGACCCTCATATAAAGAATTCCAGTGAATGCCTACCAAATGAAATTTCAGTGCTAGGTCATTTTTCTGTTTAACATGTGATGGAATAAAGCAGATCTCACTTGACCACAAAATTACTTACCAGTCAAGTGTGCACATACTTTTAAAGCCTCTGAAAATGGTTCACTGTGTATAAAAATGACTGTAATTCTGAAAAAGTTAATGTAATACTTTAGCTAAACTTTTCTGGAAAAAAGCTGAAAGTCTGCACTATAATCACATCTTGCTTGTTTAATATAAAATCCACTATGTTAGTGTACAGAGGCAGAATTTAGAAAAACAAACAAACTGTGCCACTGTCCAAATACTAGTGGACTTAACTGTGTTCTTGCAATCGACAACAAGTTGTTATCTTCCTAAGGTGTAAGAGATGCAAGAACATTAAAGTGAAAAAGTATAAACTTTTTTGTTTGACATGCATGCCTAATATGTTGCATTAATCTGTTGCTTTTGCGAATACTCTAATCATATCACAGTGCTTTTAATTGTCTTTATCTACGGTCATCTGGTAAACCACACACAATTTTTAATACAGGACACAAGCACTACATTCCCCAAATTACTGAATTACTTAATTTATTTGAAGTGGCATCCTACTACACCAACTTCTTATCGTCTATATTTCACTTTAAATGTCAAAGTGAAGAGTGCATTTAGAGAAAAATGAGGAAGTAAGCAGCCCTGTGTTCCTGTGTGCTGACAAGTGTTTACAGCAACCTCCTGTTTCTGACACAGTATGCAAAGTAGATGGTGGTTTCTTACAACAGTCACACGCAGGCTCACAAAGGCTTCATTTTCAGAACCTTAACTTCCACCGAACGTTGGCAAACTTCCACTCTTACTCTCTCTCTCACACACACATGCGCGCATTCAAAGGCATATGCGCGAATGCACTCAACCAGAATCCGTTTTTTCTCAGCTTTTCTCTTCCTCCGCGACACTGTGAACATACCGCTGTTGGATATAATGTGATCTACTCCAGGGGACACACGCACACGCAGAAGAGTACTCGGCATACAGTTCTTCACTGACCGAAGCGCAAGTAAGTTCACTGATAAACGATAGTATCTCTGTCTTGGGCTTTGTGTTTTCTCATCATGTTGTTTCCAGTGTTGTGGTGCTCCTTTAATGGTTAATGTGGGCCATATGGTGTCCTTCAGTGGTTCCATTATTGGTTAAATGGTTGCGCAGTATCTGTATTTCTTAATTCTTGAGATACCTTTTTTAGTTAGTCTTACTAACATGTTTGGTGTGTAACATAGCCACATGTTTTTAGTTTTGTTTCATCACCCGAAGGCAAACAAGCCCTTAAAATACATTAAATCAGTCATTCTTTTTTTTTTTAAATACAGCCTTGTGTTTTCTTTCTCTTTTTATAACACCCGTTTTTAATCATTTTTTGATACACTTCATTTCCACTAACTCTTCATGCCTACCTGTCTTCCTGTTCTAATGTCTCTTACTCTTTCTTACTCAATTTCCTCTTCTGTTTAGGATGAATTCCACATTAAATGGGGCCACACTATCTCCAAACCAAAGTTCAACAATGACCACACCCTCAGATTCAGAGAAAGATGAACTAGAAGAGTACCACACAGCCCTCTTGGTCATCTACACTGTGGTCCTGATCAGTGGTACAATTAGCCTTACCCTGATGATGCGCATCATGAAATCCACCACAACTTCCACCACGTCAATTGCCGTACTCAACCTGATCTTCGCTCACTTCATCTTCCTGCTAACGGTTCCCTTCAGAATCTACTATTACGCAGTTCATAAATGGCAGTTGGGCGATGAATGGTGTAAAATAACCAGCAGCATGATCCACATCCACATGTACATGTCTTTTGTCCTGTATGTGATTATCCTCATCACCCGTCTGTTGACGTTCTACAAGAAAGCTTGCCAGGTGGTGTCCTTTCACAGGATGCATGCGATCCTGATCAGTTTTCTGGTGTGGATTATTGTGCTGATCACTGTCCCTTTCATCATCCATTTTAATTATGGCAAAGACCATAACAAAAATGCCATTCGTTGCTTCCAGTTTGGAAAATCTATAGAATCTGTTCTGATTTTGAACTACCTGACAAGCATATTGATTATAGTCATTGCCATTGTGTTGACAGCCTTCCAGGCCAATGTCCTATGGGTTTTATACAAGAAGCATCGGGAGGGATGCACCTTTCAGCAGGAATTCGGAGCTCAGCTGAAGAGCCTGTGCTTTGCGCTAGTCATGGTCATCTGCTTCATTCCCTACCACATTTTTCGACTGTCCTACTTAAACAATATAAAAGAATTAGAGGGTACAAATGAAATATTTCTGAGCATAACCACTTTTAACTGTTTGGACATGCTTACTTTCCTGGGGAGGAGGTCCTGTAACATGTGCTTTGTAGGAAATGCTGCTTAAAAGCTGCTGGTACTGTGTTTGCTTCACTCTTTTTTTATGCCTGTCAGGGTTCTGGTACAGTTCCATAAATTTAAACAATTTAATCTTATTGCTTTTGAAGTGCTTGAAATAGCATAAAAAATGATTAAAAAACAAAAATTATCATGAAAATTGCACATGAAAAAAAAGACTGCAGACAACTCCGAATGACGCATAAACACTGGTTCTGATTATAAGCTTAGGTTCAACTTTCAGTTTATAACAATAAATATTGACCTTAGTCAGACAAAACATTCCCTTAGTGGCTTATTTGGCTCCAAGTCTTTCAGATCACTTTACATTTGAACATAATTTAATATATACATAGTTTATTTATTTATTTACAGACACACACTTTTCAAGCTGTGCTTTTTTTAAACTTTTACTGTTGTTATTACTATATATGTGTACTCTGTCACAGCAAGTCGTGTTTTTATTCATGAGAACATTTAAGGACTTTAAAACTGTCTTTCGATTTTATTTCCTAATGCAGGCGCTCTTGCAATTTGCTGGTTTGTGCTTATAATAGAAAGGCTTCATACTTGGAATTTATAATGTTAGACTATGAAATTGGAGACCCCAGGATATTGTTTCTGTAAGTCTGTGTACAAGGACTCTAAGTGGAAGTGAATACTTTTTAACTGTATTTGCACTTAACAGTTAAATCCTGTCTACATAGCCGATGTGAAGAAGAGAAATAAATGCTGTAAATTGTTATGTCTCCCCCATTATTTTGTGAAACATTATCTCAAACCTTTTTTGGATCTCATACTTTCTACCCTCAGAGGGCACACACACCTACACACCTACACACACACACACAGACTCACACCTGGTGATCTTTTCCTTTTCAGTTTTATGGTCCTGGTTACTGTTTAACATCCCCACCCTAGTTTGAGTTTGTTTAGTAAATCGATCTAATGACAGGGCTATGGTGGCGCCATCCAATGTGTCGCTTTCTGAATTATAGGCCGCTCAGCTCTCCAACCTTCCCTTTTAATGTGGTTGAACACCTTTACCATTTTCCCATGCTCAGTGTGACTTAGTCTAATGGCACACTGAGGGGCTCAGGGCTGCTAGCTGCCGGAGAACAACAGTACACCCGGATAAATGCACATCCCGGACAGAAAAAGAAACACAGGTAAGCCAAACATTTCTTTTTAAGTACACTGTCGCTGAAATTCAAATGGTTCACATCAGAATAAGAAGAGTAGAAGAAGTGTTGTTTTTTGCTGTAGTGGGAGTGAAGGTTACCTTTGGTAGTTTTTCAAGGAAGTTTGTGAATGCGTTCCCTTAAATCACGTGGTTTCTGTATTATGGTGGCAATGGTTGGACTCCTTGTTCGCACAAACGGCACCTGCTGCTATGTCCTGTAGCCAGTACTCTGTATCTGCAGGCATTTTGTAAAAAGCAGATAAGAAATACTAACTTTGCCACATGGGCTTGCGCTGATCGGGCGATAACCCATTTCATCTGCAGAAAGATGGTAATCTGTTCATGTGGTGTTTTTCTTCTACTACGACTATCACTGCATTTAATGTCCAATAGGATGATTCCATTTCTATAATGCAGTTCTATAATGAATTGATCTGAAGGAGGCGGAAGTTTTGCTCTATATCTTTTTTTACTATTTACAAGAACATGCAACGCCTGTGTGAACAAAACTACTTGGTTTTTGCACAAACCTTGACAATACGTGAAGTACGTGCAATACTCATATTGAGAAAAAAGAAACAACCCTTAGTTAATTTTTTAGCCCAGATTGCAATGGGATTGTTTTGCTGAGGCATTTCCAGAGTTGTTGATTGACTTTTGAGGCTGTGCAGATCGGTCTGCCCTTTACTGTACATGCTGTTCTGTTAGACTTAAACTTAACTATAATGTCTAAACCAACAGGATGCACTTCAGCTGAATTATTGATTTGTATTTTTTTAACATTTTTTTTTTAGCTTGCATATACAGTAACGCTAACTTTTCCACTGTGAAGAGTGAGAGTTGCAAAACCATAGTTAACTATTTATTTCATGCGTCTATTCTCTTGCATGTTCTCTTCCTCTCTTTTGCAACACATAATAAACAAATGTGTTAAAGATGTACAGTTTTAGGAGTGAATACTACTGAACTGCGTACTTAACTGTTTCCAGAGTATCGGGAAGTAAGGGTTTACTAGAGTCAGTAATCGAGGCTGATTGTCATCTGTGACTATTAAAACCTAGTCTAAATAGAAGCGACAGTATTATGGCCAGTTCACACAGATATAGGCTCTTAGCTATGGGTTTTATGGTCACAAAAGGCTTTTGGTTGCTAGGCAGATGCAAGCATTCTCAGACATGTCCTGCAACAAGCCACAATACCTTTTTAGAATTACAACTGTTTCTATAAATGTGATTCTCATACATTAAAATCTTTTAAATTTAAATTTACGTCTAGGCTGAACTGCTTCTATATTATATTTTCTTTTTTTGCCAGGTGACAGAATAGGCTTTCAATGTATCTGAGAGATCAACAAAATTAACAACCTACTGTAAAACAACACGAGCAGCTGATCACCTTCGCTGTTCCAAATGTTGTAGCTTCCTTAGTGCAAATCAGAAAGTGCTTTCTTATGTATTCAAAATGAAAAAGAGGGGAAAGATCAAAGGCACTCATCATTACATAAATAAAGACCTCAATTGCTGTGCTTTCTGTCCTTGCTCTTAAGAGTGGAAGGTGAAGCTTTAAAAAAGCCTTTTAGAACGTTTAGGCTGTTCTGGATTAAAGATTTTTTTACTTTTGAGTGAACATTGATTTTTCTTTCTATCTACAAGCCTAAAAGCACGATTCTTTGTTGTCTATTAAACTGTAATCACATAAGAACCTTTATTAGAAACTAACATGGAGCATCCGCATTTACCCTCATGCCTTTATACTTACAACCTCATATTACACTTTCTGATTCTACCGTAATGCTACTACAGAATAAATGTGACCATAAGGATACAATTTTGTCATCTTCCCTTTCCACAAATGTGATGAGTCAGGAGTCCTAACGTTACTACCTGTTAAAATGTAATCTCTCTATAATCTCTCTATCACATCGCTCTCTCTCTCTATCGCCTCTGTCTCTTAGTCCCTACGCTTCCAATATTATAGAATATATCTGTTATTACTATGCAGCCAAGTGATAATAGCGTTTTCTGTCATGTGTGCAATATTGTTGCCTAAACTGACCACACCATACCTGCACATATATGATGAACCCCTCTGACTGGGCCATTCATTGCTGATTTAGGGCATCAAATCTCCTATAACACTGCCTCTTATCATTTACAGCCTTCACAGCACAATGCCTCAAGCTGATTACCTTTAACCCACACAATAAGAGTTAGTGTAATGAAACCCCTGATTTAAATGGGTGGGTTAGGCACATGTTGATGGATTCATGCAAAGGTGGTCATCTTATGCTTTTAACATCCCTGACTCAAAATAGGAGGGTAACACCTGTTCAATTTGCACTTTAGAGTCAATTTGTACTTACTAATCTTGTTTTTTTTGTTTTTGTTTTGTTTGTTTTTTTGCAAATAATTATTCTAACTGATATGAAACCATAGACATTGATGACTGAGCTAAAAAAAAAACTATGAAAGAAGAAGAAATTAAAAGCAGTGTTGTTGGTGATGTTTAAAGTAGCAGTCAGATTATTTAGAAACTTGTAGTAGAAAAAGAGTAAATAAAGAGTTAAAAACAGTGGGTTGGGTGAACCGTTGGTGTGTATGTGGATGCCTTAATGGGAGTTATCAGTGTTTTCTACTTCACTGCGTGTCCTTATAGATTATATCTGCTGAGGTGGTGGTGCTATTACTTCACCATTGATTAGATTAGGAAACCTGGGAAGGACACGCACATTCACTCACACACACACACACACACACACACACACACACACACACACACACACACACACACACACACACACACACACACACACACACACGTCAGATGCACATTCATACATGTTACTCTCTGTAAGAACAAACGCCTAAATTGTACACATAGTGTACAAGCGTTCTCCAAATAAATAAATAAATAAAAGAGCAATGAAAGACAGAGGAGGGAAAGGAAATGTCTCTTTTCTCACTATCTATTCATCCCTGTGATAAGTGTATGAGAGAAGGGTAGATAAGTGAAGTGTAATAAGGTGAGAAGAACCCCAGCTCCTCCCCTCCTTATTGTTCAAGGCCCAATCAGATCAGATTATGGGTCTTTTATTACAGGGATCTCCCTTGTTATTTCTGAAAGAAATAGATGAAACAGAGGCAGGACTATAGGAAAAAAGAAGAGAAGAGAAGAGAAGAGAAGAGAAGAGAAGAGAAGAGAAGAGAAGAGAAGAGAAGAGAAGAGAAGAGAAGAGAAGAGAAGAGAAGAGGAGAGAGAAAACCAGGCTCAAACAGGAATGAAGTATCCTCCTACTCCTCCGAGTAAAACTCTGTTAGATATGGAAGTAGCCAACTACTGTGAAGGCCTGGATCCTTCATACAACACGCTGGGCTTTGAGCATGCAGAGGTACTCTATGTAGGACGAGGTAAGTGTGTGCAAATACAGACAGATTCACACCAAAACACAAACAAGTCAAGCACACAGAAAGACATACATTGAAAGATAGGCCACTCTCTCACATACTTATCAGGGCCTTTAGAATGATCTGATTGGGTCATCAGCCAGAGTACTGGATGAGGAGTTGTGGTTGTTTGTTAAATAAGACAGTCACTGATGAAGTTTAGTGACAGCAGCTGAACGCAAATGAGTTGCTATTTGCAGAAAGAGGGGAAATGTGTTTGATGTGTTTGATATGCTCAAGTGCACTGCTTGGGAAACTCTGACTGATGTTTTAATACTGACTGCCAGTGTGTATGTGTGTCTTGCTTGACAACATTATGTATAGTAAATCCCACTTGCCTGTTGCTGCCTGTGTATGTGTGTATGCATCATGAAAGGAAGTGTGTGTTGTGAAGGAAATAAAAGGGCTGTGTCAAAGTTTGAGGGGGACTAAATGAATGATAACCAAGCAGTTTAGGCAGAAACTGCAGGAATGTGTCATAAAGATATTTTACTGGACAGCAAGCACAAATCTCTGTGATACACGGGCGTTACCTCAGCATGGAAGGAAAATTAGTCAAACATTTACTGTAGACACTCATTGACTCATTTAACAATGGCACTGGCCCGTGTGAGACCAAATGAGTTGTGCGCAGTAGAAATTTAAACATGTATGTGTTCAATGCGTCTTGAGTTTTTACTCGATCGACAGCAGGTTCCATTTCGTAGACTTTAACAGAACAACTTAGATGGAGGCAGTGACGATGGTGATGGTTTCTATTACAGTGACGGTGCTGGTGCTGGTGATAATGGTAGAGATTATGTTGATGATGACAATAAAGACATAAAAATAGAAATAAAGACAATGACAATCATGTTTTGTCATTAACAGCAATGTCTGGTAATACCAGACATCCTCCAACACAATGCACAACACATTTACCAGAGAAGTATCAGCAGTGTTATGGGTTTCCTTCAGTGATAAATGGTTTGAGGACACAAGAATTCCTTTTCTAGATTTTGCAGTGAGCACCTGTGACCACCGTGCATCAATGATAAGCAGGTATTGGGGGGGGGGGGGGGGGGGGGGGGGGGGTTGTTTTGTTTTTTGGTTACATTTTGATATTTGTTATTTCTGGAGTAAGGCTTCACACAGTGACTAATTAACTAAACATTTTATAACTTAATTGCTCCCACAAAGGCACTACACTGACAAGTTAAAGGAAAAAATCTAGGATGTAGGGGGTCTAATGGTGAAGGGGCATTTTGCTGACCTACCGAGTGGGACTTTTGAGTTCCTTTGGGGATAAAAGTCATTACAAAATCACCTTTAATCCTATGATCATTTCCTGATCAGAGTGGCCTCTTTCGTGATCCAAAAGCCCCCACCCACAGGGCTTTAGGGGTCACTGAATAGCTTGAAATGTGTGAAAATAATTTGAACTGTAGCCTACGGTCTTTCATATCTGGTTATTGGAGATTCAGGACCAAAGTGTCAAAATCTCCATCATTATCATAAAATGCACAAAGTGAATCACTTTTGGAAGAATGATGACATGCATATGTATTTGTATTTACCTGTGTGAGTGTTTTGTTTTGTTTTTTTGGTGCTCCAGACAGCATGCCGACAGAGCCAAGCCTGCCTGGTCCAGATGGGATCATTAGTAACTGTGCAATCTGTGGAGATAAAGCCACAGGGAAACACTATGGAGCCTCCAGCTGTGATGGCTGCAAAGGCTTCTTCAGACGCTCGATACGCAAGAGCCACGTCTATACCTGCAGGTACAGTTTGCAAAGATACACTGTGGAAGCATAAAATGCACAATGTGTGTATGCATGTTGGAAATGTAAGAAATAGTTCATGCAATTGTCATAAATATCATCACAAATGTGCTTTTATACGCATGCACCCTTAAGATAATTTGCCAAAAATAGTGATCATTTGCTTTTTGTTTCAGGGTTGCATACTTTATTGTTGAATGATATGTCACAATTTTCTTGCTCTGATAACTTTGCATGTTCTGAAGGTTCAGCAGACAGTGCGTCGTGGATAAAGATAAGAGGAACCAGTGTCGTTTCTGCAGACTCAACAAATGCTTCAGAGCTGGCATGAAAAAAGAAGGTAGTGAAACCTCTTTTGAATGAGACGCGATGTGAAATTGTTACACCTACATGCAGAGAATAGAGATAGAGTCTTCCTGATCTTTTACGTTTCTGCATATATGTCACACAAATTGTCAAACAAATTTTAATATCAGACAAAGATAACCTGAGTAAATACAAAATGCATTTTTTAAACAATGATTTCATTCATCTGCCAGATCAGATAAATCAAGAAAGTGAGAAATGAAGTAGGCTGAAAGGTCACTTGTCTCAATTACGGTCAGAGTTCATGATTCAACAATAAGAAAGCGACTTGGCAATGGTGATCTGGTCCTGCTCTGCTACTTCAGGACTTGAATGACTTGCCATAACTGATGGAACCAAGAATTCTGCTCTTTACATAAAGAAGACCATCCATCATCAGTCAAGCTTAAGTGTTCTCAGGTTATGCAGCAGAACAATGATCCAAAACATTCCGGAAGTGTTTGGAGTGGTCTAGTCGAAGTCTGGACTCAAATTCTACTGAGATGCTTCGGCATGACCTTAAAGAGGCTGTTCATGCTCAAAATGAAATGGAATAAAAATAGTTTTCCAAAGTGGGCCAAAGTTTTTCCACCGCGATGTGAATGACTCATTGCACAACCAGTTATTAAGTTTAGGGCCCATTTACTTTTCCACGTAGGGCCAGGTGGGTTTAGATAACTGTCAACCAGTATTTACCCGAGTTATCTTTGTCTAATATTAAAATTGGTTCCATCATCTGAAACATGTAAATGTGGCAAATATGCAAAAAGATAAGGCATCATGAAGAGGGCCAATCCTTTTTCACAGCACTGTATGTACATTATATACACACTATGAAGGAGAAGTACCTTTCTTAGTGAAGTTTACTGACAAAGTGGAAAATTAAAATGAGAGAAGGAAATACTTCTGTCAGAGAAACCGACAACTGCTTCAAGATGGATGAAATGGGCTCTGCCATAAAACAGGTGTTTACTTAGTGTGTGTTTATATTTATGAGGGGTATAACCTTGGCTCAGAGTTTTACAACCCCTAATCATGTGTTATTTAAACATGTTGTTCTGGATTGTATCAGGTTAACGTTTGACTCCTTTTGTTGATGAGAGTCTGTACTGCTATTTTTCCTAATTATTAACTGTCGTAGTGTATGCAGGCATCTCTTAACGCTCATAAATTACTTAAAATTGAAAGCCTCAAAACTGGAAAACCAGGAATAAAGCTTCATTATTGTTACTTTGTTACTCTTTTTTTTTTTTGGGGGGGGGGGGGGGGGGGGGGGCTATTTGACTGGTAAAGTGTTGGAGATGTTGCTTCTTCACTGTTCCCTTTTTTAGATTGCTTCCTCTTTCATGCATACACACAAACATAATTATGGCTGTGATATATTAGCTGTGCAGAATGAGAGGGATCGGATCAGTTCCCGAAGAAGTATCTCCGACTCCCAAGACCTTCCAACCATTACTATTTTGGCCCAAGCAGAATCATTGTCGCACCAGGTGATAATCCCTTTTATAAATGTCTTATTTTAAATCTCTTTTATGTTTGTATGTTAGTTGATTAACTTTATCGGTAACATGAGTGACTAACCTGCAAGCTGTTCAATTCCTCTTCTCCGGCAGAGCACTACTCCGGTTGGAATAGCAGACTTGTCAGAGCAGAAGTCAGCCACTGTAGGGGACATATGTGATTCTATGAGACAGCAGTTATTGGTGTTGGTGGAATGGGCCAAATATATTCCTACTTTTGGAGAACTTCCACTGGATGACCAGGTAACTGGCTGTTCTGCCTGATTTGCAATCTGTGACTGTGACATTTCTTCTTTGCATGTAATGAGTGTCATGCATACAGTACTGTGCAAAAGTCTTGAGCTGCCCCTCACTTCCTAATATTATGAGAGCAAATGGCTATAGCAATGTACTGTAACATCTAAAAACATACATGGAAAGACTTTGTACAGAGTTTGGACAATCCTAAGGAACTTGAAGTTTTGTATGACTGCCTTTAATATCCAATTCAACCTAAAAATTTCTTGCCATTTCTTGAGGTAGTCTTAAAGGCCATTCTAAAGCTATTCTTTGAATGTTATGTTCTCAGTCCCAATTAAGTCACACTGCTTCAATAATGTTAAGGTCCAGGCTCTTGCGAGGCCAATCCATGTTTGACAAGATTCACAGCACCACTGGCTGAGAGCCTCCACCGTAATTTACAGGTTTCTGTGGACATTCACTGCTGTGCCTCTCTCCTGATCTCCTTTGTATATATTAATGACACAGTCCAGTTCTTGCCCATGGCTTCTTGACAGCCACCTTTGCACTGAGGCTGTTTCTACTAAGGCTTGGTGAACAGCTGAAGGGCCAGATGCACCTTTTAGTTGCTAAGGTCCTTGCTGGAGTTTTCCTATTTCCTAACGACGTGACTTTCAGTTACTCTTCATCTTCTGCACATACTGTTTAGGCTTGCCGCATCGTCTTTTATCCTCCACTTGTACAGATTCTCCATGTTTTTACACACATTGCTGAGATATGCCAAATTTTCAAGTAACAGCTTTTTGAGAATCCCCTTGCAGGTGCAAAAATATATATATTTTATGCCTGTGAAACTGTGTTATCTACAGAAGAGGATTAGGGCCACTGGAAAAAAAATCTGAGAAAAAAGTCAGAATTCTGAGAAAAAAGTCAGAATTCTGAGATTAAAGTCAGAATTCTGAGATTAAAGTCAGAATTCTGAGAAAAAAGTCAGAATTCTGAGATTAAAGTCAGAATTCTGAGATTAAAGTCAGAATTCTGAAAAAAAAGTCAGAATTCTGAGAAAAAAGTCAGAATTCTGACTTTAATCTCAGAATTCTGACTTTAATCTCAGAATTCTGACTTTTTTCTCAGAATTCTGACTTTAATCTCAGAATTCTGACTTTAATCTCAGAATTCTGTCTTTTTTCTCAGAATTCAGGAAAAGAAGGAAAAAAAAGACGTGCCCGCTTCTTTTTTTGTCCCAGTGTCCCTAATCCTCTTCCGTAGTTATCGTTGGCATTTGCCATAAATTCAACTAAGGAAAGGGGAAGAAATTGCGTTTTTTTTAGGTTGCTAGCAACAAAGTGCTTAAAGATACAATTTAAAATGGTTTCTTTTCCAGAGTTGTTATGTGTAGACAGAACATTGGTTAATCCCTTGAGTTACACTCCTTTTTTATGCTTGAATGATTCATAGGTCCATTTGAAATAGCTTAACAAAATGCAGAGCGAAACAAAACAAATAAACATTCCTCTGAAAACAGTCAGGTACAAAGCCCTCCAGACATCCTGGAGAACTATTGATCAAGACCACTTTAAAAAATTTGAAGCAAGCACTTGGAACCAAAATATAGAGAAATGAGGGTGGACTCAGGACATTTGTACAATACTGTACTTATTATCTCATGTCTGGTTTTGGAAACTAATTTTCAGCACTTGTTGGTGTGCGAGGTTTGAAAACAGAATATTTGAAGGTAATGATTAAATGCTATTTTAAATTAGCATACACAGACCACTAGGGCATTGTTGAGGCATTGTTACATTGTTTCTGTTCTTTGTTTACCTGTGTGTGTTTGTCCATAGGTGAGCTTGCTTCGGGCTCATGCTGGTGAACACCTCTTGCTTGGGGTTGCCAAAAGGTCAATGCCATTCAAGGACTTCCTGCTTTTAGGTAGAAACCAATGACTAGAAAGGCCTCTTCCTTATGTGTGGTGAAGTCATGTGGACTTAGAATGATTAACTAAAGCTTTCTGTTTCTCTGTGACTTCAAAAGTTTTTCTTGTAAATTACATTATTCATTATCGGTACATCATACTGTAAGCAACTACAAACAATCAGGCACTTTTATACTTCTTAAGATCTCCACACCTATTTTCCATAGCCCATTGCCCTGCCTAAAAGAGAGTCTACAAGTTTCTCTGAAGGAAACAAAAATCCACCTGGCTCCAAGAGCACATACCACAGCGCTCCACCTCATACACACCCATGTTCAATACCTACTTCATCTCAACACTGCCGCTAACCTTACTCACTGTCCCTGCAGGTAATGGCTGTGTGATCCACAGAGACAGTCCTGAACCAGAGATCTGTAGGGTAGCCAACAGAGTCCTGGATGAGCTGGTGCGGCCCTTCCAGGAAATACAAATAGATGACAACGAGTTTGCAGCACTCAAGGCTATTGTCTTTTTTGACCCAGGTAATGAATAAAAAGTGGCATTTAACCCCAGAACCAGTAAAAATAGTAAACCACAGATGATGACAGACATCACAATCAATTTGAACAGACGATTTTATCTTGTCTGCATTGCCTTTTTTGCCCATATCCATCTTTCCCAACATGTCCCGGCTAGATTTCCCCTCAAAGTTAGGTCCCAATCCCTCTCTTGCCTCTTTACGTTACCCTAGTGTGACCACAATCCCTGCCCCCATGTTTTGTTACTCCCTCCCTTTTCTATCCCCTTCACTAAATCCTTCATTTTGCACTTCATGCCAAAGTTTGACCATAATCATTCCATCAATTCCACTCATATCCGCAATTCCATCCATGATCTTCCCATTTTTATTTATTTATTTATCCTGTGCTGCCCCGTCCCTCAATCCTGTCATATATCCCTTCCCCGCCTTAACGCAACCCCCCTTCCTTGCTTTGCCTTCCATTCTGCAGATGCAAAGTCTTTGCGGGATCCTTCGAAGATTAAGACCATGCGACTGCAGGTAGGTCAAGCATTTGACCTTTCTAGATTGTTGCGAGACATCTGGTCTTTCTAGGATATTTTTTAGCTTTTTCTTTCTTTTTTTTTAAAATTTTCAGTCATGTAAATGATTTGGATTTCAAAAGCAACCATCCTGTCAATGTCAACCTCAATGTCATCATGTATTTTTCTTTTAATTTATGCACATCTTCTTTCAATATGTCAGCAAAATAAAAGAAAAATGGATTTTGCCTATAATGACAGTGACCACATAGGGACTCTGTGTTTGTGCGTGCGCACAGGTTCAGATGAGTCTGGAAGACTACATTAATGATCGTCAGTATGACTCCAGGGGTCGTTTTGGAGAGCTGTTACTCCTGCTGCCCACCCTGCAGAGCATCACCTGGCAGATGATCGAACAGCTCCAGTTCATTAAGTTTTGCGGCCTGGCCAAGATAGACAACCTGTTGCATGAAATGCTTCTAGGAGGTGAGATTGGCTGATGTCTGTGCTTGTAAATCTGCAGAAAAAACAAATTTGACCTTGAGCACTACCACCAAATCCTCTGCTGAAATTCCTCAGTGCAGAATTATGAAGCACTGCGGAAAACGAAAAGAATACTTGCTCGAAAGTTTTCTAGTTTATATACAGGAGGCAAAAAGTTAAAGATTTTACACAATAACTTTGTACAATATGCATTTATATTTATATTTATATTACGTTAAGCTGAAATAGAATAAACCGGGTACATAAGATGCTGCTAGGGACATCTGCAAACACATCTAAATGTATATAAATACGGGAAATCTGAAGTTAAAGCTACAGTGCATCAAATATATTCTCAGGAGGGCCATGACAGACAATTGAAGCTTGAGACATAAACTAAAAAGTCATCTCCAAAAATGTTTTCCAGTTTTCACCATATATGCTTAAAAAACCCCTCCATGATATGACAACCCGACTTAAAAGAAAGAGCACAGAAATAGCTGCGTTTGTTGCATTTGCCAGCATCTTGTCAGAACGTAGAACGAAACCACACACAAAACGCAGTAATAAAAAATCTCAGGCTATTCAAATTCTGTTAAGATGACATATATTTAGCAATGAGTATGATCAAGCAAAACTCAAAGACAAAAGGAAATTGCACAAAGATCCTATATAGCTTATAAACATCTATAAAAAACAATGTGTCTTCTCATATCATAAGTAATTTTTTTTAGCTTTACTCATGAATGGCACAGACATATATGTATATATAAACTTGTTTAAACAGAAAGAAAGACGGCTTACAGGTTATGTTAGTATGTCTGGTAATAATCACCAAAAACAGACAAAAATGTGACCTGTAATTTTTTTTTAAAAAAGGGGCTTTAGGAGATAGTAAATCTGTAAAAATTTTCTACAATAATTTAAGATCACAATTGTAGCCTCATGGTTTCACATCCTGCCTTTGGTCTTTTAACCTCAAACTGCTGCCTTCATAGTAATTCATTTATATTTTAAAGAAATATTGTGTATATAATACAGGAATTATTAACAACACCCACATAACCAAAATGAAAAATTTAGTTTTACATAAAAACTTTTTGCAGTACTTACAGCTTCTTTAGCTTTACTGAAATGAAATGTCACCTGTTAAGTTCTACGGCTGTGATATTTAAGGACCATATTTCTTATTCTTTAATCTGTATTCAGTGGTGACTCGAACAGAACTCTCTCATTAATTCAAATTTTCGTGACCGCGAAATCACGTATGGGCGACATACACATATCGGAGAACATAACATGGCATCCTCAGGGGAATGATGAAGTGAACATGATACACCAAAATCAAAAGAACTGGGATTTACTGTATATGTGACAATGTCTGTACAAAGTTTCATTCAGGTTGGCCCATCTTTTTAAAAGGAAATAGGATATGTACACACATACAAACAAACTAGCTGAAAATTCAGTGAGTTGATATATTTTAATGTGAACAGACCTCTCACCTGTAGAAACACTCAAAAACCTAACCGCTTTGCAACTGTAATATGGTAAAAGCTTAATAAAAGTTAGTCTGGTTACAACAGTATATATGTTTAATTTTACTGAGTGGTATACATAAATAACATAGTCTCTACATTTACAGGGGATGGTAGGCAGTAGCCCAGACTACTGAGGTAGATGAGAGGGGGTCCATCTTTCAAAATTTTATCACTGCATTTAACTTATTTAGCACTACATAATTATACATTTATTATTACATTTAATTATACATTTATCTGACATGGCAACACAGCTTTAAGGGGGCAACAAGGAGTGGCAATCAAATTTCAGGGAGGTAGTGGCACCCCAGGTGCCCCCTTTATCCACACCCCTGAACATAAAGTAGAGCATGAAACAAAGTAGGAAGAAATCTGCAAAATTACTCTGGTTACAACTTCATCACTGTGTGTTGAAGTTTATTTGCACCTGTGTTATATTTTAAGGGCTTACAACAGAACCCACACACCTGCACCATTCAGCACACACCCAGCTGGCCCAGGACCCTGTGACTGGACACACATTGGTCATCAGTACCATGCCTGTCAATCACACTCCACAAATAGGTAAGTTTCTGGATGCTATCAGTTAACACACACACAAACAAAAATGCATGCAGTCATGTAAAGTGCATTCAGTAACACTGGAGCAAACGTGACACACACATACACACAAACAAACACATACGTTATCTTATCTAAAGAGTGTGTCCAAAAACAAAATGTTTTTTTTTTTAATTATGCTTCAACAAAGTAATTAAAATCTGTAATATATATGTATGTATATCACACAAATGTTGCTTTGTCCCTGTCTCTTTTCCTGCAGCCTCTCCAGACACTCCCATCCCATCGCCCCCGCAGGGTCCTGCACCGGAAATGTACAAACATTTTCCCCAGCCTGTTTGTCCTCCAGCGAGCCCTTCACCTTCTGCACAGACAGACCCCTGACTCTTTCCTGCATTATGTCAACGAATCTGACAGCAGATCAGTTTCCTTGCCCCCTGTTCATTATCCAGGCATGGTATGAAAATTATGACAGAAATCTCTGTTCAGTGTCAACAGTTAGACTTTCCTACCCCATGACTCCTGGAGCTCCTGGCTATCCTAACCAGTTATGTGCACCACATTTCAAGGTTTTATTTTCTTACAGTGGCAAAACTCACAAAAGAAAAGCACAATTTTTATGCAGTCTTTTTCAGGTACAACGCTGTCTGTGTGTGTCTGCGTGTGTCTGCGTGTGTGTCTATGCTTATTTGCTTATTTCCTGGCACCAGAGTGTTTGGCAGCGCAGGCTCTGGGTTTCCTGATCAGGCGGCGCAGTCAAATATTGGTGCTCATTTTAGCACAAAATTGTATTTGCCTTAAAACACGCTCAGACCATGTCTTACCCATAGTCATCACACCGCAGCAAGAATGATACGTGTGCTTCCACTGTAGTCACTGATATGAAAGAGGGATTGTATTTAAGTTGCGATGATGGCACAGCAGCAACTTTATTATTCATTTAAATCTCCAGACTTGGCAGCAGGATCCGTCAACTAAAGGCATGTCCTCTGTTTTTCTGAGCATCACACTAGAAAGCTATTTCTCAGAGATTTAACAGTGAAATCATCTGGAGTAATGCAGCTGTCCCCAGGATGAGTCCCGAGTTCCATCAAAATACGTGCACACACACACACATATGTATATATATATATATATACACATACGTATATATATGTATATATTCTGTGTAATACAAAGTCCACACTCTATCTAAACTTATATATATTCACATTATATTTGTATAATATTTCATTTTGACCACTGGAATCATATTCATAAATATTTGCTCACATGACTTTCATTCAACCTGAATGTTAAACAAGTAAACATGTTGGTGAAAACATTTTAAAACAAGCTCAAATGCATGCCTTCCAAATTAATTTTTTTAAATATCAGGGATAGACTCCTGCAGGAGTCCAGTAGCCTTTAATTTCGCTGTGCTGAGTAAGGAAGATAAAAGCTTGCAGCACACCGGAAGAAAAAAAAAATCCAGATGGTGGCGGCAGGAGCTCTCTTCATGGTTTCGCTGAATTTCAGTCTGACCGTTTGTTTAACAAAATTATCTCTAAGTGACCTGAAGACCGTTTATTTTGTTTGATGAGTATTTTAAACTGGTATTTTGCAGAGAGACTCTTTTATATTTAGAATGCCGACTTTACTTTTAAGACATAAATGGGTCTGTTTAAATAAGCACTGCTGACAGCCTATTTAAGGTGATGTATCTTGATTTTTATTTTGAAATTTGTGTGCTTTCTGTTTCACCCGTTGCTGCTTTTGTGTCTGAGCCTCCATCTGTGTTCGGTCTCAAGAAAATTGAGCCCTCAGAGTTTAATATTCTGCTGCAAAACTGGGATTAATGAAGGAAGTTGTGCATCTATGTGGTTACTTAAAACCATTAACTGACTGATGGTATTCAAGTCAGTAAGGCACCCTTCTTGCTTAGTGAAATGAAAATGTTTTTTTTAACTTTCTTTCTTGTCTTAAATTTCTTACTTGATTGGTTATACATATATATAAAACATATATCTACTGTAGATCAATCCTAATGTACTAAACTGTACAGTTTATAGCTTATCTGAAAATATGTGAATGTACAAAAATTGCTTTTATTCATTATAGGGAAAAAAAGCTATTGCAAAAAAAAAAAATACATATAAAAAAATTAAAGATACTCAGGAAAAAAAGCTGGCTATCACAAAAATAATACTGTTCTTTTGGGCCTAATACATCTAAAACTGTGCTCACCTCTAAACTACAGTATGTACACAGGAAGTAAATGACAGTTAAAATTATATATATATATATATATTTAAATTTGTGGTTAATATTTGATACTGAGTTATAATACACATAGCTTACACAATGAGACTTGACTGATATACATATGTATATTAATATAATAAAGATCAGTGTTGCAGTAATGAAATTCATGATAAATACAGAAAGGAATGTGGATAATATTTAACTTGCTGTATATATTCAAAATTACAGAAAATCTAAAATCCATTCAGTTTCTTGAATCAGCTGTATATTTTGGTTGGTTTGTACTGATGATGTGTACATTTCTGAATTTATATGTTGATTAAAAGACAATCTTTAAGAAGTGCTTGTGAATGAATTTGTCGATTTGGATTAACTGTAATGACCTTGCCATTCAGTACATTATGCTGTAGCACAGTACTACCCTCTAGCTGTCAAGAGGTGAAATACAACAGCGTGCCAGGTGTACTACTTGTTGTATATGTAATATATGAAATATTATATGTCTATGCATTCATTCATTTTTGTGTTTTATAAAACAAATAAAAAAATGTCTGGAAAAAAAGATGATTCCTTTCCAATTTATCTGTTTCTACAACCATAAAAAGTAATTTCAGTATAGGGTTTTTTTGCTAAATAGAAAAAAGGTAAAATTGACTTTTTTTCCATATTTGGAAAGGAAGACAATATAGACACAGATAATGAAAAATTGGCAGAAATATATTTCAATATGGTTTACCCACATTCAGTAATAGTGAGTGTGGCTTGTCTATTACTTCCCTCATGGAAGTCATCACACTCCCCCATAGTTCCACTGGTCAGGGGTATACAGTTTGTATTCAAAGCTTTATTGGCAAGCTATTGAGACCACAGCGCCGGACGACGCTGCTCATCTAAAATCAAACCAGCTTCCCCCCGTGGTCCATCTGAGGAAAACACATTTTTGAGACAAACATTGAAGCCAAACTCGAATGCAAAGCTGTAATTTACAATAAAACTAAGCTGAGCAGGGGCCAACTGTACTTTTAAATCTGTGATTCTGCTTACGTCCGTCCACACGCAATCATTTTATGGAGGTTTATGTGTATGTGTGATTGTTTGCGTGCAGTGGATGCAACCCAGGGATAAAGCTGAGAGCTCTTATTGTCTATATATTGTGGTGTGACTCAGAGAAAACATTCAGGTTATTTATGGCGGAGGAGATGATGTTGTCTAGAATCAACATGGCCAAATCCTCCTATCAACTCCATAATGGACAAGCTACCTGGCTTAGGTCAGAACAACACCACCTGCAACGGAAAAATGTGTGTATGTGCATATACAGTAGGTGTGTGTGTGTGTGTTCTCCCAGCTGCAATTTATTTAGAATCCGAGCGGGTGAGTGTGTGTACACTCCTGTGTGTGTTATTGGAATTGTGAGTATGTGTGCGTACCTGGGGAGCTTTAATCAAAGGCCTATAGTGAGGAGATGTGGGGGCCCTGTCTCTCTCTCTTTTTGCTCAGATAAAACTGCGTGTTAGCATGCCAGTCACATATCTCATCTGAGACGCACTGCTCTCCTCCCCACACCTCACCTCACAGCGGCCCACACTGACAGCACGCTATTACAAACCAGTATGATACTCACTCCACCTGAGGAAGGTGAAACAAAGGGATGAGGAGACAGACAGAAGGAGGAACAAAAGAAGGATGCAACTGTGAAATGTTTTGGTCTTCCTTAGCCGGTTCTTAGGTTTGCATGTTTTAATTTTACACTTAAGATTGAGAAGTTCTAAAGTGGCCATTGCTTCTAGAGTGGCTAAGCTGATAGGGCATCGATTAACTTGCTTTGGAGAAAAACTGATTTCAAACTGCAATATTATTATTTGTTGTATAAGTATTGAGAGCAAAAAGTTAATCCCCCTATTCTCATCTGTTCATCAAATAACAATCCACACTGCCTTTTTCTGTCATGACCACTAGATGGCTGTACAGTCCTGTTGTTTCCACAGGGACGTGTTGCATTTTATTGGTTGCGTGCATATATATTTCCTTCTTCTTCTGCCATCCTAAGCCAAATAAAAGATTAAAATAATCACAATTTCAATAATAAAAGAATGAAAAAATCTAAACAAGATTAACAAATGCAACAAGCCACCTTCATTTAGCTGCAACATTTAAGATGTCACAGTGCCTATATCAGTCATTTTATTTAATGTTTTAAAGCGTGAAACACACTGACATGTTTCTTTTTACCATTTATTCTTCATCTGTGGTTTTCCCAAACGAATTAAAGATCAAAGTTTCAGGACTAGTTAAGCAATAAAGATTTTTAAAGAGAGTGGTTTTCAGCGTTTATTTATTTCTTTTTTTAAATGTAACTTTGCATTTGTGATTTAAAACTGTGATTTATTTTTTTTATGGAAAATTGCTTAAAAAATTGCAAAGTCACACACTTTGGCTCCAGACCACGCAGGAGAATATTGGTACAGTCTGAAATGAATGGCATGTGTCAGCGATCCGAGATTACAGCCGGAGATTGCAGACTATCATTCCTCACCAGTGCATTTACCCATAATTCCCCTCTGTCTCTAACATATCCGATGATTTCTCCTCTAGGAGACAAGGTGAGGCGGTATGAATCTCTGCCTCTAACTCTGGAATGAATTTAAAACCTCTCCTGAGTGATTTTCTGTGTCTCTGTCCTGCAATTGTGTATATGTGTGTGTGTGTGTGTGTGTGTTGAATGCATGTGTGGTTTCTGATTATACCACAGGATGGGTGAAGGGAAGAAAAATACAGAGACAGCTTCATTTCCAAAGCTGAGTTCACATAAATGAGGGATTAAAGCAAGCATGAGGGTGAGGGTTCACCTCGGCCTTCAGTGACAGCTTTCCCTCCTTAAAATCACTCTTTTCCTCTTTGTCTGTCCCTCCCAGTCTCACCCTCCTTTCGTCACCTTCATATTTATTTTTGTCTCACAATTTTTTCACCTCTTTACATCTTCTTCCTTCTTTAAGTTATCTGCTTTGTCTTGTTGCTGTTCATTTTGACCTGCAGAGATAATCCACACGCAGATTTAAAATAGTGCACTGCTGGCTACACACACACACACACACACACATACACACACACACACAGTCAATTACATAGTTGTAGGGAGCGGGGTCCACCACATTGCAATGAAGGGGGAACAGGTTACGGTGATGAAATTAAGGGTTAGGGCCACACAGTGCTGTGTGTATGTGCGTGCAAGTGGGGGGTTACATTAGGGAAATGAAAAGGGGTGGACTATTGATGGGTTCTCAGATGCAGACTTGTTAGAATAAAGGAATATAAAAAAGGACAGCAGACAGAGGAGGTGACAGGGTGGATGATAAGATGAGTAGAGCAGGAATGAAAATGGTCCTCTGTAGCCTGAGATTACATAGGAAATGAGATTGGAGAGAGAGAGAGAATGAGAGTGCAGGGGGTGTACTGTAAAGGGAGAAAAAAGGTAGCAGGGATTATGAAGGGAATGAAAGAATAGAGAAATATGGAGACTTGTTTATGATGAACCATGGTAAATGTCAAATGGAACAGACATGGCAAAGAGAAGAGAAGAGAAGAGAAGAGAAGAGAAGAGAAGAGAAGAGAAGAGAAGAGAAGAGAAGAGAAGAGAAGAGAAGAGAAGAGAAGAGAAGAGAAGAGAAGAGAAGAGAAGAGAAGAGAAGAGAAGAGGTATTACAACTCGGGACGAAGCAGCCCCACTCTGAATGATAAGTGTCTCACACACTGCGGGTTATGGGAAGTTCACACAAACAAATGACTCCCATTTGCCAGAGGCGAGGGACACAATTGAGAAAGAAGGGGCGAGAGAGAAAAAGGAGGAGAAAAGGGAGGAGGAGGGGAGAGGACTGAATACTAGAGCCATGATTTCAGATAACTCCATATGCATTTAGGAAATTCTTACCTTTTTACCCATCTAATGTTGTCCCGGGCTTGGAGCGGAAACTAAAGCGCCTTCAATCCAAAGGATATTAGGGACCCTGTAGTGAAGCGCAGCAGAAGTCTCCGCTTGGTATCTTAAATTATAGGGGCCTATGGACCTTGGTCAATAATACTAAATGTACTGCAAATTGTAGCATGTAGGTGGGCTATGTTTTGCACAATAAGAGGTAATATGAAACAGTAATAAAGGTGCAGGAATACTGCCCTTATTTATATACAATGTGGCATGGAATCAAAGCCAAGTATGGCTCTCTTTGATGTCATCACTGAAATATCTTGCAGGCCAACGAATCTGCACATTTTCATTCTGACCAAACAAGCAGATGATTTTGCTTTCCACTTTTTCATTAGGTGCTTTCAGTTAAATGAGATGATGTTGGGCCCTTCTAAGAGCACTGCCTTGCAGAACCAATGGTTTTAATGTGGCAGGCCTGAATATTAAGAGACCATGTTTCTCACATATTAGCTTAGAGAAATCATTCTCCTCACACACAAGGTCTTGAATAATCAGGCCCCATCTTATCTAGTACTATATCACCCCAGTAGAGCACTTTGCTCTCAGACTGCTGGTTTACTTGTGGTTTGTAGGACATTTAAAAGTAGAATGTGAGGCAGAGCCTTCAGCTTTCCCTCTTCTATGAAATCAGTTCTTAGTTTGGATTCAGGGGATAGATACCATCTTTACCTTTAAGATTACGCTTGAAACTTTCCTTTTTGATGAAGCATATAGTTAGTGCTACATCAGAGTCTGAACCCTCCTTTAGTTAACCTGCAACAGGCCTAGGCGGATGGGTGTTTCTTCTTCAGTCACCTTTTTCACCCACTATGTGTTTGTACACCACTCTGAATTGAATTATTAGTTATTTTTAATCTCCCCCTCTCTTCCACAGGCTCTTTTGCCATATCTTCCTCCAGATGCAGCAGATGGCTGCCTGAGCCTGGTTTTCCCACAAGTTTCTTCCTGTTAAAAGGGAGTTTTTCCTTCCTATTGTTACCAAATGCTTGCTTATATGGAGTCTTGTGATTTTTGGAGATTTCCCCTCGATTATTATAGCATCTTTCTAATATAAAGCTCAATTAAAACTGAATTAAACTAAATTGATTTGAATTTAAAATAACACAGAGTGTTGACATTAGCAGTTGTAGTAATTAACAAGTTTTTAACATGTTTATTTCTAATTATGTTAGAGCTTCAGCACAAAGTTTCCTCCAAGCAGTGTTAGGTACATGCTATAAATGCAAACCTTTAAAATAAATAAGTAAGTAAATAAGTGAGAAAGAAAGAAAGAAAAAAGAAATGTCAGGTAACTTCATCTATACTGCATCTATATCTAAAATATCTGCGGCTCTTAGATGGTTGTTTCCACCTCTGAGAACCAAGCAGCATAGGATTTTAACCAATTTTATGTTCGGCAGTATGGGAAAATTCCATTCCAAGAGATGGCAATTTCTCCTGTGACACTTGCATCAGTAGTCCATAATGTGATATTGCTGTCATAAGACAAGTTGTGTCTTGATTAATTGTGACCCTCGCTTTCTCTCTCCTGGGAAAGCTTACTCACTTGGTTGGCATTTTCACTGCTCCCTACTCCCAAAACAGCTGACAAGTTTAAGTACGTTTTCTGGATGTTTTCGGGAGGGATTCTGGGAAATGTAGTATGTTTCCAACAGAATTAAACATAGATGAGCCAATTTTAACAGTACGCAAACCAAAAAAGAAGAAAAAAACATCAGTTTTTACAAATTAGTGTTTAAAATGCATGAATAGATTTTTTTTAAAATGCACAAATGCTTCAACAGAGGTAAACTCTGGTCAACCCGTGCATATTGAGGGGATTTTGTGCAGCTGTCAGTATAAATTACAGTATTTTCACAGTAAATGGAGTTTAATCATAAGAGACAGAGAGAGAAAAAAATTAAACACACCTGAGAAAGATCAGTGGAATTAGACAATAGTCACTTTATCGGCAGTTCACAAGACTGTTGAGTCTTCATTTTGAATTTTTATCATCAGAAACAAACCAAGTGTAAATAATTTGTATTTCATAGAGGAAGCAAGGCGTCTCATTTCCCAAACAGCTCTGGATCTAATTATTTTACCTCGAAATTAGAACTGAGCTCGCTTTAAAAGGTACAAAGGAATCCACTGTAAGCGTGTAATTAATTTTATATTACTATTTACTTTTACGTCAGTTAATTATGGCTTCTATAGATGTGCGCTCCACACGCGGACACACACAGCCTCGCATTACACGTTACATTCACCGTGTATAGAAAGATGGCGGTGGTAAAGAAGTGTAAATTTTACACACATGACTTCCTGTCCTAATCAAGAGCTTTCTCAGCTCCTATCTGAAAGACACACATGACTGACTCCTTCAGTGGGATACCCGCACGTCATGGAAGTGTGTGATGAGACAGCGAGTGCATGTGTGTATGCAGCCTTGCAGAAGCTCACCAACCCAGCAGTGGAGTGGTAAAGGATATTAGACCGCAATTGCAAAAAGATTGCAAAAAGTGACAGCCTTAATAGAGAAAGATTACTGTGCGCAACATCACTTTGATTTGAGCTGCATACATTTTCCTCACACAGACAGGCTTCTGGACACCTCTGAGCTCTGCAGAATGGATGCATTGTGTGTACAAATGCAAGTTTATGTTAGAATGAATGTATATATATGTGTGTGTGTGTGTGTGTACACACAGGTGTACTGTGTGTGGTCAGATCAATTTTTTTAGAAAGATGCAATTCTGTTTATCTATTTGGTCGCAAAATTATTTTGGAGAAATACACATTAATGCGCAGAACTTGAAAAATAATTAATGTTCATTTGCTGGTCAAACTGCATGCACAATAGAGGAAACATTAATGAGGTTGTCTGTGAGTTACAGTATGTCAGCTTTTAAGTTATTCACTTCAATCTGCATGTCATAACATGACCTTTCTAAAAGTTGAAAAGAGCTTTTCTGTGAAAAGGTCAGTATTTTTCATTATTTACTGTTAATTACTTTATAAATGTTTCTCTGTTACTCTTCATCAAATCAAGCCACAAAATTACGTTATAGCAAGAATCAGTCAGAAGTTGTGGCAAAAAGTAAAAGCACTTCTTGAATCTTTGGCTCTTTGAAGCCTTAAAATAAATCCTGTTATCAGCCTCGTGTGGTACACAATGCATGATTTGTCAGTAGCCAACCCCATAGGCCAAATCATTTGGTTAATTAGAAAACACTTCCTAGAAGGTTTACATCTCATTTCCACCTCATTAAAATAACAATCTCCATCACAACAGCCTTCAATACAGCTGGTGTCAAGTACAGTATCAAATCTGGGATGGTGCCAGGGGAAAAGATGTCAAAATAAAAGTCCCCCGCCTCAGGTCAAAATATTCTCAAATCCCTGCGGTGGACGATCAGTATCAATCAGAAATAAAGTTTGTTAGCGCAGTGCCTGGAATGTGAGCAGGACAAAAGCACCAGGGAGGTCCTTTATTTAGCTAATTCTCCTCTATTTGAGATGTACATATTTCTACAGTGCTTTGATAAGGCCTTGGGGACATGCATGTTTTAATTAGACCTGAGCAGCCTGGTTGAGCAGTTCATAGAGAACTTTGAACATTTTTGCTGAAAGCCTCTCTCTCTTTGTGACAGGCAATGTGTAATTAGTGGCATATGTGCATTTGCATATATGCACCCTGTGACATGTTGCATCTTATTTGAATAAGTAGACATGTCTCGATGTGATATCCCTGAAGTGAATACATGAATATGAGCTGCTAATTATACCAATCTTGCAAATGATCTATTTAAATATTAATATGCTTCCACTTTGCATTGTTTGCTAGTCACTTTTTTAGTCAGTGAGCTGTGTGCGTTTGTTTGTGTCACTTCCACCTAGGCTGCAGTGGGTATTGTCCTCTTTGCCTAAAGTGCGTACGTGTATCTCAGCATGTTGTTTCATGTGTGGAAGCATGTGCTGTCTGGATGCGTATATATGGTCTCCGGTGGAGACAGACAATGTGCTATTCTCACTCAACAAAGACAATAAAAGCCAATCAGTGAGGTGACTGTGTATGACAAGCTGCGGAAAGGGAAAAGTCAGAGTGTGCAGCTTTCCATTTGTCAAAGAAACTGTATCTAGACCACTGTGACAGGCTGTTTTATTGTTATTTTATATACATTATTCCATTTATAGTATGTATCTTATATACATATTTGCCAAACTTTGATAATAAGTTAACAACTTAAGTTAACAACTTAACATTAAAAATGTTGAAAACATCTAAAATGAACAGACATGACCTCTGTATCTGTCTGACAATAAAAGTCTCACTTGGCTACATCAGTAAATGATATGCTCTCGGTTACATTGCATTATCACAAGGCTAACAATTGTTATCACTCATTGCAATAAGGGTAAACAAAGAGTGACCCAGACTAGGGAAAACATGTGACGGACAGCATGTAAAATCTCCAGCATTCATGTGTCATAGTTACATGTCACAAAGTGGGCTCAGAAAATGTGAAACAAGTGAAATTGGATGGTGTAACTGTACCAAACCAAAAACTGAACAACTTCCCAAACAGAAGACTAAATCGCATTTACTGCAGATGAAGATGCAAAAAACTGTAACTTAAATGTTTTAAGCTCCTACATTTCTTCTGCTTATCCAATTCAGGGCCCATCCGTGAAACCCATCGCAGCCAATTTAGAACCTAACAAGCATCCCTTTAAACTGTGAGAATAAGCCAGAGGACCTGGAGAGAACCCACACAGGCAAAGAGAGAACATGCGAACCCCACACAGACAGGCTCCAGCCAAACCCTGCACCTTCTTGCTGTTATGCAACAGTGCTAATCTCAGCACCACTGTGTTGCCACTGCATTTTTAAGCCATGACATGATCAGATGAAGAGCTTTTTTTCTGTTGCTATATGTGTTCGCTTCCCTACAACACACTGACATGTCTTTAGCAATTTTTAATCGGTTTTTTAAACTTAAATGTCCAAAAAGATCATGTGTATTTTTATATCATTAAAACAAGAAGCACTGCAAGAGAAGGCATTATCAAAAATTCAGTGTCTAGGTAATCCATACCTTCTAGTAGTGGCAATACTTCAAAGATATACTTGATTATTGTATGTAATGGATGCATTATAGGCATTTAATAAAAATATACAAATATTTAACTTATTTAGTATGCTTACCTATAGACCTATATCTTTGATCTTATCTTGTTAGGATGTTTCAAATCTGTGTAGTGCAAATTTAAATTTTGTAAGCCTGCGAACGTGTCAAGAATGTACGCTGAAATCCAAAAATTCTTTTTATTCAGATGTTAAAGGTCAATATATTATTTTTTTACACACACTGGTAAAATGTAATTGCACTCATCTTTTGATTCCCCACGCTGATGTTTGCTGCTGAGTGTGCTGGACAATGAAAAGCCTCTGGACAAAGCGAGGCCAGGCTGATGAACACTACTCAGCCTTAATTGCATGCAGTTTTGATGTAAGGCAATCGCGAGGTCATCTGTTTGAAGTGGGTAGGTTTGTTTGATCCATCTTTGTGTTGAGTCTGTGCATGTGGGTGTTTGAGTGTCTTATCACCAGCTACCTAGTGCGATTAAGAAACCAGGTAGAGCACAATATGTTTTTGTATGTGTGCTGTGCGAGCAGGCCCGAGCGTGCACATCTGCATAAACATGCTGAAGTTTAATGGAGGTCTGTCTGAGACTTCACTGTATGTCTGCAACAGTAAATTAATCAGCAGCACGAACTACAAGACACTCCTGCCTTCAAACTCATTAAAATGAGCAAGGCGTAACTGGAAAATATACTCTTTGCAAATTAAGTTGTGTGTCCTAATTGTTTTCGTGTTTGTGGGTCTTTCGACAACTTCAGAAGGCATTTGTTGTTGCTTGATGTATGCTTGCTGCGCCCGAGGCAGTGTTTTTTATGACCATTATTATTCAAATGAGCTAGAAATGTGTTTTGAAAGTCCTAAATCATTGAGCATGAATGGCTACCCTTGGCGTTTATAAATGACTTTCCACACAAGCAAACCTCCGCCTGCATGGCTTACTCGACTGCTCATTTGGGTATTTGAGGTCTGTCAACAGAATTTGTGTCAGTCGTCCACTGGCATGACAAGTTGCATTAAAAAGTTTGACAAGATTTTTCACTACTGTTTTTGACTTTTTGAGTGATAAATAGCACTGCGTGGGTAAACAGAAATGTGCATAAAAAAAAAAAAAGATCTCCAGTCGATGATCAGCAGGTGAGAAACTAAAAAGAGTCTTAGGTCCTACATAAAATGTTAATGGTTTTGTTGTTATGCACTGTTTGGTAGATTATACAGAAATACACTAATGAATGTAGTATCACTGCATAGCAATCCAGAAAAATGAATATGATTATAAAAACATCTAAAGTTTACCGTATTCTTTATAGATTCAGTGTCATAAATGTGGTCATAGATGGTATAGACTGGAAAAGAAAATGGCCATCAAAGTTTACATGTTCAGACTGCTGGTTTAGTTTGACAGTCAAAAACAATGACCGTGGAAAACAGTCATTGGTCAAAAAAATCACAAAATAGTTAGTTGATTAAGTTTTCTATTGTTGAAGAATAAATAACAATAATAATAGTAAACATTCATATTTAATAAGCTAGCTTTGGATATTTTTGCTTAAAAATGGTTTTGTAATGATAGATTTTCTGCTTATCAATTAATCTAAATTAAATAATTTGTAAGTAAAAATAAGAATAAGTAAAATACCACAAAGTGTAAAAACTATATTTCAGTTTTTACTTTCACAATAAAAAAGGGATTTGACAGGTAGGTTGTCCCGACTGTTAGAGATCTGGTACCATAATAGTTTATACCAGTGGTTCTGGTTCGCAAACTGTGGTACACGTACCACTCGTGGTACTTGGGCTCCATCTAGTGGTATGCGGGAAGTCTCCAGATTAAATAATATACCATGTTAAGGCTGAGGGATTTCTGAAAAATTAAAACATATAGCTCTGCTATCACTTCTGACATAAAGTAAGACAGGGAACTAAACAGCAGTGATGTTTGTAGGGTTACTGAAGTTTGGCTAGCCGGTATATATGATGTGCTACATGGTGGCTAGCTACACAGCTATGTTAGCATAATACAAACACAGTGAAGCTGGAGGATGAACGCTAACTTTTTTCCACTCGATAAAAGTTACCGTGAGGGTTCCCGATGTTTTGGGACAAATGCAATCGCATGGCAGGATGCTGTAAACGGACCAAACTTCAGTCAGGAGAACAACTGAGATAATCCATCCACATTACGAGGTTAGTCATTAATATACTGCTGCATGGGCTGAGCTGTAGTTACATCGTAAGGTTTTAAAAACGGAATTTTAAAATGAAGAGTGGTAAAAAAAAAAAAACGAGAGAGGCCGACAGTGATCAAAGCCTTTTTTAGGTGCTTGTTCAGATTAAATAGAACGAGATACAAAGCATTAAAACATGTTAAAAACACACATTACAGCCCTGATAAACACAGAGTAGTTTTTGTCACTTGTCATATCCTGCTTATGACAAAATAAATAACATTAATATAAGAAATACAATCATCTCGAGATTGTGGCTATAAAAGTTTAGGGCAGTTTATGACTCTTGCTGTATGTTTTAGGTCTTACTGCCAAAATGAATTTGGATGGATCAGGTTTCAAAAGTCTTTCAATAGTGTTGGTTTTCTTGATAAGAAAGCAGTGGAAATGCAATTTTTTCTCATTTGCAATTTAAAGAATGGCGATAAGCTCCCCCCAAACATCCTCCATGTCATTCTGAATCTTCCTATAATTTTTTTGTCTTTCCTTTGCTAAAACACCATGCAACACCATTTAGCTCTGTTTTTTTAATAATAGCTAAAGTTATGTTAGCATTTGCACATACTTCAGCACATTTAAGAAACTGCTCAACTGTCTGCAATTTGAGCAATACTGTGGTTTTATATGTGTTTGTGATCAAACTAGATAGTCTCGTCTCAGTTGAATAGTTTTATCCTCCAAAGTGTGTTAGAATCGTTTCATTGTGTAAGTCGCTGCATGAAAAATAGTCAATTTAAATGTCAAAATCTGCCAAGACCACCAGAGTTACAACAGTTTGGAAACACTGCAGGAGCCTGTTCAGAGCCAGAAGAGGAAGAAGACTACAGATATATCACTTTGTAGTCAAGAACAGACAAAAAGAATATATGAAGATGCCGAAAAGTTGAGAGGATGACTCGGGCAGTTTTCCCCCCATACATTGCAAGGGAGAGCATTAGATGTCAGGCTGATGAGAATCTGTGGCCAAGGACTGCAGCAAAAGCATTCACAACATATTTTCTCGTCCTTTTCACTGTGGTATAATATTGCACATTGCAGGCCTGCTTTATTTCTAAATGACATGTTCTTCTTTAAATTGATGGTCAACATGCTTTTGTTCTGTTTCGTCCTATTTACATTACTTTTCTTTCTCTGTTTATTGTACTTTAGATATAGAGATAGGGGAAAAAAATCAGATTAAATGTAAATACAAGTGTGCTTTTGCTTCACAAAGTGGAATGGAAAAACCTCGCGTTCTTAAAATGTGAGGAATTTTCACTTTTTATACATAATAGCTGTTACTTATCCTCAGAAAGATAATAGTCTGGTACAGCAGGCATTCACTGCTGCTGAAAAAAAAGTAGGGCAAGACTGGAAATTAGAAGATGAGGATCAAAAACTTTAAAGCCCCGTGCACATCAACCATAGTGTTTTGCTGAATGTAGGAGCTGTTTTGACGACTGCACCTTCAGAGCTAAGAACTCTGAAGACATATCGGAAAAAGGAGCCAAAGCAATTGAAATAATCTGTAAAATAACAACAATAATAATAATGAAGACTATACTCCACTTTTGATACAGTAGCTAACACAGAACTTTTTCCTCTATTGATAAGATTCGAGTTGTAGATGCTGTATTTCCCAGAATAAGGCTTTCTGCTTACACTCACATGTACACACATACAAATGCACGTGCAGTCTCGCGCTCCATGTCTCATATTGTGTCCAGACATGCTAATATGCACACAAGCACACATGCACACACACAGACCACATCTTGATTAGGTTTTCATAAAGTCTGGGACTATGCTGAGTCTGTAATTGACTTTGACAGCAGAAGCCTCCATGTCCTATGGCTATGTTAAACGAACAATTTACATCTTCATTTCAAATTCTACATGGATAAAAAGCTATTAATTACATTAGTCTGCAGAGAGTCATTCCAGCTGTGTAGAATGTGTGTGTGTATCTCTGTCTGTGTATATCTCTCATCCTTATACTGTATACACTTTTGCTCATTTGTATATTAATGCTGTCTTGCGGCCAAACAATACCCGGTAAGTGCTTCTCCAGAGATGAGTTTATGAGTGTGGAAAGGACTTTTACTCTCATGTATTGCTTTGCAAAGTAAACACACGGCCACTCCTATATGAGCATTTTATGGACAGGGGAACATTTATCACATCTATTGACTTGGCACAGGTTGCACAGACATTGAGCTTTACACGGTTTTCCGTTCATTGCTTGTAATGCGGTTGACGAGTTTCAGATTTTGTAAAACAAAATCTTGCATAGATAGATAGATAGATAGATAGATAGATAGATAGATAGATAGATAGATAGATAGATAGATAGATAGATAGATAGATAGATAGATAGATAGATAGATAGATAGATAGATAGAAAAACACAGGCAGACATGGAAAGATTAGCTCAATCAAAGGGGGAAAACATGCATAACAAAAAAAGGGGGAGATGAAAATGTTTTTGCATGACTATCAAGCAACTTTTCTCTCTTAGAGTGCTCCCTGTCAGCTTCAAAGAGCGCTTTAAGAGGCTGGGAAAGTGGCTCTCTGAACAGCAGCGAGAACAGAAGCATCTCAGCCATCATCTCTCAGCCATCTGCGTTATGGGGAGAACAACACAGACCCCTGTGTTTGCTTTGGAGATAGAACGATCAAAGAACAGCACTAACCATATAATGAAGGGACAGATGGACCTTATATGAAGTGGAGAGAGACAGAGAGAACTACAGCAAAATGGGAGGAGAGAGAGAGACAGAGAGAGGTGTAGACAAAATCAAACTGCAAATGCAACAATCTTTTTAGGAGAGAGAGAGAGAGAGAGAGGTGTGCAGGGGGGATATGATGTGGTGAAAAAGTGCGAGCCATCTCGTCGCATGCAGACTGCCTGCGCTGAATGAGAAAGCTAAAAGGTAATTTCACGGATAAAGAGGAGGCCTAATGCATAGAGGTAATGTAGCAGGGGATGGAACAAAGGCAAACTTTCATCTCTTTAAGCTTGGATGGAGAGAGAGTGAGAGAAAGCGAGAGAGAAAGCTTTGATGCTTTGAAAATGATAATAACAATCTCAAAGTCAGCCTCAGAAGAGAATGTGTGCCCCCCCCCCCCCCCACACACACACACCAAACCACCACCACCCCCTCACTGTGCCCCATCCCCTCCTCTTCTGCCCCCTACCACTTAATACAACTGCACAATGACTGTCTAGGACAAGGTGGGCTGTGGGTGTGTGTGTGTTAGTGTGAGGAGGGGGGTGGTGGTGTTGGGGGGAGGGGGGGGAGCAAATTGTGACACTTAGGGCCTCCAAAATTACTCCTGGAACAAACACAATGATGGCGAGTATAAAGAGACTCATTATATGTGAGATTAGACGACTTTAGTGGACACACAAAGGGGGTGAATTTATGTAAAGATCACATTTCTCATAGGTGGGATTTAAAGCTACAATGAAATATGAATGTTGAGAAAAGATTCATGGACCGTGGCTCTCTTTCTCTCCTTCTCAGCTCCATACAGAAGTGAAGAACTGCCGTCGTTCTTTCTTCAGCTCTGTTGTCTCTGCAGGGAAAAAGCCCACATTGTTTTCGGAGCTTGTATCCGCCTCTTTTCATTCTATAATTCACATCGCCTGTGGAAATGATGGGCATTACGCCCCATCTGCCTTCAAAATGATGAGAGGTGCATGAGATGAAGAGGTGTCGCTGAAGTGGGAGCACCTATTGTCTTTCAAGTTAAAGAAAATCCAGTGTACGCTTGGTTCTTTGGACAACGGCTCAAGTGGAAAACATTTTCAGCATGAGGTTTATTAAGAAATAGGATGCCTTCTCAAAAAAACTAGAATAAAAAAAGAAAACACTTCAAATATATGCTTTTTGCAGAATTAAACAAAGTGGTTGGTTGATGAATACATGAATACTAAGTGCATTTCTATTTGTCAAATGCAACATACAGGCTGCAGCTGTCAATCACACGCCACTCTTTGCTAACCTATAATGAAATTGTAACTCGAGCTATATATGATTAAAAGCAATTATAGAGTTCAGAATCAGGCTTTGCCATAATTCTGGCGCAATTTTCACTATTAAAAGCAAAGTATGAAACAATTTGTATCCCTTTTATTGTCTTTACACTGAACAGGTGATGCATCTAACTGTGTCAAACCATCTGAGTGCTTTAGCTCGTGATCTTTGACCCTCCGGGGCTGCAGGGATAAACCATTAGATGAGAACGTCGAGTCACTTTGTGTGTGTATGTGCACGCATGGCTGTGTGTGTGCGCGTGCGTGTCTATCAAGTGGATCTCCTCCCCCACTTTTCCTTCATAGAAAACACAATTTAACACCCAATCTTCAATTATTCAAACCATTTGCTTCGAATGCAATCTGACCCACAAATGTTATCGCACATCTCTAGACAGTCGATCTTGGATGGCTTTAACCCATCTAAATGTAATGTATAATATTAATACCTTTTACAAAATAAATGCATGTAAATGCATTGTTTAAATCAACAAATAGATATGCTAGTCTGCGATTCAAGCGCTGGCTCAGAATCTTAAGCGATCAAATCATCCATTTCTCAATCAGACTGAAATTATCCATATAATTCCTGCTTTGTTCCGAGGTATGGCTTTCTCCTGTTGATGGAGAGAATTTGAGTTCTGATCACAGATTAAATTCCAGCATGAAATGTCCTTGTGTCTTACCTCATTGGTTATTCTGTGCTGGTTAGCACCAATTGCGCACAGAGAAAAGACCTTTTTTATCCTTCCTCCCTCATTTCAGTTTTCTCTCCTGACCCCTCTGAGTATCACCAGACCTCAAAATTGCATTGAATATATAAATGCTAATGCTAATAACTGCTAGCAGGAGAAGATAATGTCCTTGACTGGTACAAGAAAAGATCCTTTTCTCTTACATGACTCACTGCCTCTGAATAACATTAGGAGAGTTCACATCCCAGGCTCTTATTTCTCTCTTACTCTGTCTCATTCTCTCTTTTTTTTCTTAATTTACTTGAACCCCCCCAAATCTAGCCCTCTTGTAACAGAAAAAAATATTCAGCTGAAGTGTAAAATATTAATTCATTTATCTGAGTGATAAGATCTTGCTGCCTCGCTCGAAATTCCAATGACATCCATTTGCCATTAAGTCAATGCAACACACAAGCAACGAGGCCTCTGGAGCTTGTCTGCCTGTGCACCATCCTCCGCATCGCGGCTCCATTTTTATGCCTCTGGAAGCTTTTCATGGTAGGAATTAAACTATAATACTTGTTTCAGTGGCATGCATGTTAATGGCTGCAGCAAAGCTGTCATTTAAGAGAAACGAGGAAACAGCTGCAGCGAACAAAATGGCCTCTCGTGGAAACACCCAGGATGTCTTTGGGACTTTTTATTGTCTCTCTAAAGATGGAGATCATCCTGATACTAAAATCCCTGCAGTTCTGGAATGAATGTTCAATTGTTATTGTGCATTCTGATTGGTCTCTGTTTAAGAGTGTCCAGTGGGGTCCAAAAAGCCTCTTAGGCCTTCCCAATAGGGCCTGTCAGTAACAATAGAGGAATTAAAGGACCCTGCACTGGCAAAAAAAAAAAAGCCCCATGACATGAATAAGAAGCCAAATATTCTATTGTTTCATATAGGAACTTGGTTCTCTTTGAAGATGGATGTGAAGAGAGCTGCACGGCAGAATTTGCCCTTGCCTAAGTTTCTTAAAAATGAATTATTTCTCGTCTGGCAGGCAGCTCTCCGGAGGTGAGAGGCTGCCTCTTAACATGAGCAGGTATCAGTCTTAAAACCGCTCAAAGTAATTGTACCTTTGAAGTCACACACATCACAGATGGCACAGTCAATATTGCACCAACTTGTCTGAGTACTTTCCCCCCAGTCTCTGCTACAGTTCTGCTCTTTTCCTTGTGACGAAAAATACATTATTTGTCACAAACTTTTTTTTTCATTAAAAGGGGCCAACCATCAATCAGTCCTGCAATCACTCATGCAATCACATTAATCATTCTTCTCTGCCTTATTTGCGTCATTTTGGATAAGAATGTTCAGACCCCAAGTGGAATATACTTCACAGTTACTTCTGCTTCTTTATATACCTTTGACAGCATACTCCTCAAACCACGTCAGCAATATTCGGTAAGAGCAATAGTCACTGACAACTGGCATTGGATTTCTCAGAATTTCAAACAAAACGCCTTTTCAAGACTATTTTTCTCCTTGATTCTGTATATTTTCACTGGGTGAACAATGAGGTTTCTTTTTAAACAAAGTTGAGGAGTAGTTGAGAATCTTGTGTTAAGTAACAAGGGTGAAACTTAAATTTATCTTGAACATTAAAGTCACAACAAACTGATATTTTGATTTGAATTTTGAGGGTAATACGTACACTGGCTACAGAATACATCGGGAGCTGTTCTCTATGAGCTTAAATGGGGAACAAGGACATGCTTTTGTTTTACCTAACCGAAGCAAAGACAAAGTAGGAGGCAAAGACAAAGGGGAGAGTAATAGAAATGAAAGTAATAAAAGATGGAGAAGGGTCTGGCACTTGAAAGTGTTTAAAATTTAGTTGGCATTACAAGGTGGAGTGAAAAAGTTCCTAAGACTTTGCCCGTTGTGCATGAACCAAGTGCTGGAGGGTGTGATGTGATGCAACCAGTATAGAGACCTGTGTTGTGTATTGCACGATCACTTTCAAGTCAGCACTTATGATTTGCACTATGAAGCAGAAGCCTGTCAACAAGCCGAGGATGACCTAACCTTAATTTTGATGATCTTCACCGATGACGAGAGTTTGGTCTACGGCTACTGTACCATGAATCCTTCCACTCCGCTCCGACTCTTAACTCTGAGTTCTTCGGTTACATCCCGAGGCGTTTATATGAGAACATGAGAACGGTGCACTAAAAACAAGCAACTTATTTTGCCACACCAACAAAAGTGTTGCCTTATTCACTAGATTTGGTTCCCTGTTATTCCATTCTCTTATTTGTCTTCAGCCTCTTTCGTCTTCTTTCCAAAGAAATTGAAATTTAATTTGAAAGGTTTGACATTTTGACACAGCGGAGGAGATCCATCGCGTACGCTTGACACATTGACAGAACAGGGAATGACAGTCACTGGTGGCTTTTACCCTGAATCTGTGTTCATGTTGAAAGTCTACCAGATGAACCCTTTACACAAACCAGCATCTATACGCAAAAAATAGCCACAGGTAGCCAAAAAGAAAATGAAAAAAATTCAATCACATCCACAAAACACTGGAAATGAGAAGAGCATCTTCTCCAACACCACAAACAACAAAGTTTTAAGGGGAGAAATGGGGACGAGACATCAATCCATCCGCGGCTATGAAATGAGAAGATGAAACAGATGAATCACAGAGACACAGGGGTTCCTGAGTCTCTGCAGGTATAATGCTGTAAATCATTACCACCTTTCGGAGTCACTGCTTGAAGAGGTATTGTTTCAAAATCCCTTTGCTGCTATCTGATGCTCTAAGAGACAAAATTTATCTGCAAAACATGCACAGGAGATAGAGAGACACACGGATGGTAAAGTAGGCATTTCCAGTATGGAAAGAAAAGTGGAAGAGGGGGGAAAAAGGCCAACAGCACAAACAGAAAAGAGCATTGAGATGGAGAAGCAGACAGCACAGGAAGACAGCGAGTAAAGTCAAGCTTGAGAGGTTGCACACGTTTCCTGCCTTGATTAATAAAGTCTGGCTGGGGCTCAGGTCAGCTCTCTGCTCATCCAGCACTGCTCCAGCCTTGCGCACTCTCGCACATTTGGTGCCGTCTCCCAGCTTTCCTGTGTTGACTGACATGCCCTAGCCTCTTTTAATTGTTTTTTCAGATGGAGCCATGCCAAAGGCTGAATCTGTTAAAAATGCAGAATTTGTTACATCTGTGGCCATTTACGTGTCTGGATACAGTGTGTGCGCTGCCAAATTTTGATATTTGATACGTCTACATGCTCCATTTTTTTTGTTATAAGACTTTACGTTAAAGTATGTATGCGACTGCAAAGGCCTACTGCACAACCAATGATAATACAATAATAAGGTCATATCAGTATTCATCTCACAGGCCGGAACAGGGTGAAGTGTTGATAGAAATTATATTAGACCATCCAAGATTAAGCACTTTTCCTCAAATACATACTCAGGTACTTTAAGCCTAACCCTTCGTAATGGGTCCATTCACCCACTGCATAATGGGGATCCTGTTACAAACTGCATTTAAAAGAATCAAATAAAACATGTAATTTTGATCAAAAAGTAAGAAACACTCACCAAAATGCATCATTAGGATAGCCCTTGCCCACAGTTTAAGACATTAAGGGCGTTTAGCCATAAGGAGTGGTGAACATAATGGGCTGGGTGTGGGTTCATCGGGTTGTCTGCTAACATTTTTATTGCCTTTTTGCTCCATACTTTACCCATTAAAGAGTTGGAAATGTACAAAAATTGTGTGCCAATTTGCCAGTTATTTGCCCGCTAAATGTTGAAGCACTTTGCTGTCATTTGGGGTGATCAATGCTTAATGAATTAGTCTGTTTTTCACCTCCGTTAAAGGCAGACATGCTTAGCACCTTCCCAATCCCTCTGAGACCCTGTCTGATGGAAGCCTTCCCCCCTAATTTATGAAAAGTGAGGAGCTAAGCAGTTCATGCGTCTAGAAGTACCAGCTTTTTGGTAAATTGCTTTTTCTGAATTCACTTGAGTCCAAAACGGAACTCAACCTCAACTTTCATTAAACGGAGGATGAAAGAATGTCTTGAGAAGTGGTGGAAATAAAGAGGAAACAGAGACAGACAGACCATAAGATAAATGGCAGGAGCTCAAAGCAATGTTTACATGATGGGAATGGGTGTCCTAATGCAGTGATGATTGCAGAGTTTTTCCACTGATTCCATTTAGCCTATTGAATTAGCCAGAGCTGGAGTCAGCACACTGGCCGCAGCGCTCCAGAAACAGACACCCAGGCATCAAAATCCAATTAAATCCATTTGTTAAATAATGTAATGATTGCCTAAGCATACTTTTCACTTGGACTCCATTCATTTCAAGCCATAAAAATGCCATTGTTTTCCAAGCTTTGGGAAAGGTTATGCAGATTGATAGAATTAATTGTCTGGCAGGCAAAAAAATGTCATTACAACACTTAGATGGCCATGATGGCCCATTTATATCCCCAGTCTGTTAGCGGCCAGGCATTTTAATTTGTAACTTGACATGATAATGTGGCTGGTTCCCAGCTCGCAGACACAAATACTGCCTTGATTAAAAGCAACCATTTCGTTCTCCTTCCCAATAGCTGGACATTAAGAATCTATAAACTATATGCTGTAAACCTTATCTGGCAAACAATTAGCTTGCTATATGGTGCCATCAACATGTAACGTGCAGATTTAAAGTCACATAGTTATATGATAAACATGATAAAACTGTTTTACATGTGAATGTCTAAAACATAAGCAGCATTTTTTGAATAATATGAATGCAATGCTTCTTAGAAAAGAAATGCTCACTTTAAGAATCGCATAATATTCAAAGTCAGTCGTTGTATTCAAAGAAAATTCCACTTTGATTCACAAGAAAGGTGGAAACAAGCTTTTATGGAGTAATGAGAATTATTTATGTCGTGTATCTGAGTTATTTTAACAATGTAATCCAGATGTTTTCTGAAGGATTGTGCTGAAAGGCATGAGATTATCTCTGCATAGATCATTCCCGCCAATATTAACTGTAGTATTTAACCTGAAATCCTGACAGCAGCTTCTGGGACACAAGCAGTGCATCTGTGGATATACTGATCAGACTGCAAACATCTCTTCAGAGGTCACCGACTTGGCTTGAGACTGAATTAGACACGGATGGCGAACTCTCCTGCATTATGAGTGGGGGGAAAAGACTATGTTTCCACGGTAACATATTCCTGGATGGGTGTGAGAGGACTGGATCATTAAACCAGACTGGAGATTTCAAGGTCAAGGGTCAGAGGTGCTGCAGCCCAGCGGGAGCAGCTTGTCAATCTATCATTACAGAGCGCTCATAAACATACAGCACGCAACACAGGTGTGAATGAATCAACATGCACGCACACACCTCTTGATTCCTGACAATTAATTTGACAATCATTTTTTTCTCTTCTTAACCATCTCAGCTCTCTCTGGACATACATTCCTCTCCTCGCGTCCTCACTACTCAAAAATCAGCGTCAATTTTAAACAGTTACATGCCATTCTTTATGAATACAGCTGAATACTATAAATTCTGCAAGTGCAAAAAATACAGGAATGTGTGAATGAAAATGTTGTGTTGAAATTATTAATTTAGTCGTGTTGTTATGGACTTTTTAGGTATGGCGTGCTTAGCCTTTGATTGTTGTGAATGTGCGATGTGACTTTCAGTGTTTGTGTGGCTTGCAGTAGCCGTTTAGCCAACAAGGGCTACCATGTGCAAGACTCTTGTAGATATTTATCTGGTCGGCTATCGTTTATCTTCAAGGTGATTGATAAAATGTTGAACACAGCAGCATTCCTCTAGTTTTGTCCAAGAGTTCTTGTCTGTAATAATACTAATAACACTAAACAGAGCCAGATACACCAAATTTCCAACCTGACAGTAATGTATGGCAATGCTTGTATGCTATATTTTTGTCTACACATTACACTGACATCGCTGTGAAATATCTAGCTAGCTAATAGCGGCTAATACTTTAGCGTAATTTAACTAGGAAATGTATTTAAGTTCAAGTGTACACTTTAATAATAATATTAGTGCTGTCAGTGTTAATCTCGTAAAAATAACCTCATTAACGCGGTTATGGCAAATCTCCTTAGCGAGTTAACGTGGATCGCACCGTGCATGGGGCTGCACGGCGCTAACACGTTACGAGCTAACCATGCTGATGCGTTGAGAAAGTAACACTGACACTAGACACAAAATAATAGACATTTCAACAATAATGATAATAACTGTATTTAAAATGAATTAATTTAGGGATTTGTTTTGAGGGAACTTGCATAGCTGCAACTCAAAGACAGTTCTTTCTTTTACTCCACGAGTGACAGAAACTTACCTGACAGAAGTCAACATTTACAAAACACATTCACCTGCTTAAAGCAGTGGATCAGCTGAAAGAAGCCAAAAGCAAAAGCAAAGCACAAAATAAGAACACAGGAGTGTTTGGTGCGTAACAACAATGAATACCTTTATCGAAGCTCCATCTTTTCTCTCCCACATGTCGTAGTTGTCTAGCTCTTGTGACATATTTTTTTCTTCCTTTTTTGCAATTTTTTCTTTGAAACTGATAAAGCAGAATGATCAAAAATAGTTGGAGACAAACGGAGAGCCTCTGGTTTGGAGTTTTGATTTGCATGACTGGAAGATGCTATGCAAAGAACAAATGATGACAGTTTCTACTGTAGTTCTCTATATCATTATCAACCCTTATCAGCTTTTGTTTTCAAAGCAACCAGATGTGTTGCATGTGCCCACTTTGTACTGGGTATCTTGCAAGTGAAGGAAAAAAAACCCGAGCATCTTCTAATATGATGTATGTGTGAAGACAGTTAAAATTAGGAACTCAGCTGTGCTAATAAACACGGAGTGTACAAAATATTAGGAATGGCATTTTAATAATGAGCTCCATCCGATTGGTTGCAATCAGTGTGTCAATTTGTGAAGCCTTTTTTAACCTCTCGTAATCTGAAACTCACCCTCAGGGGAGCTGAGGCTTTAAAAAAAGGTGAAATCAATAAAGAATCAAGGCTTTCATGTGGACTCCCTTGATCAGGCTGTCTCTGGCAAAAAAAAAGTACACATTCCCAATGTTTTTCACAGTTGAATTTGACGGGGCATGTTTTAAAGACCATCAAGACTGATAACTATTAATGACACGCAGAAAAAAAATCCAGTACATCGAATACATTATTTAGTATGCTCAGACCTAGATAGGTACACTGCTGCTGATATTTATGTACCAGAAACAACTACGCATGAGCTACTTTAATATTCTTTTTGACCAATAAACAAACTCAATATGTACAAAAAAGAAAGCTATTTGGAGGCGCAAAGCAGGATTTTCAGTGGTGATGGGGCACAAAGTGATTCTTTTCTTTCTGTACAGCCCGCACAGGAAAGGATGCTGTATTAACTGACATGTGTTGATGTTTATTAGCCTTGATACAAGTCTTGCACGTTGTTCTGAAAAGTTAAAAGCAAACTGAAGCGAGTCATATATCAAAGCGGTTCAAGGCAGGGAACCATGATTGATCGTGCACCTACTCCTGGTCAGATCAATTTGAATTTTTCAAAATAAACATTTCTATCATTGTCTAAAATCTGACAGGTTACTGTGAGAAAAGGGTTCGCTTGACTGCGTTAATAGTGGAATAAAAGGCTGCCACAAACACTTTGGTTGTGTTGTGTCTAAACAGCGGAGACAATGGCACTGCGGGAGGTTTGTGTTAAACATTCAAAAGTGTGAAAAAAATAAATAAATTTGCCACAAATAATAATATTTTTAAAAAATCTATTCCAACTACATCGTATTAATGTACCGTAATCATATTAAAGTTAGCACCGAGCTGACAAGCAGTGCTTTGGAGGCATTTTCCAAATTCAGTGGAAATATATTGGCTTCCACAGCATGGGGGGAGATCTTAATGTAGGGCTACAGCAAATGCTTATAAATGAACAAGTGCGGAAGGTGAATTCCCACAGTCAGATTTGATTGCGTGATGTGCAAACATTCAAAGTTGCATCATCAGTGCAAATGTAGCTGAATTTTAACCTATGATTAAAATTTCCAAGAAGGAGCAGTGATCTCTGATTCATGATAATGTGTATCTTTAGTAGTAGCAGCTGCAGGTTCTCAGAAAGCAGTAAGGGAGGTGTTGGGAGTTCAGTAGATATAGTTAAGACTCACTGAGGATAAGAGTGACCATCAATATTATCCTCATGGATGATCATGAGCTGCATACAAGCTGTTTCGTCCAATATCTTAGACACGGATGGAGAACTCTCTGTGTTAGGAAGAAGTTGAGCAAAAAGTAATCTCGGCTCCTTGTTTGCTACTTACATTTCTGGAGGCACCTGAATATGGTGGCTGCGCTCAGCCATAGAAAGGGGTGTAGAATGACCCACCCCCCTCTTGCAGGGTGACTGGATAACAAGTGTGAGGTAGTGAGGGAGAGGTGGAGAAAATAACCTCAATTTACACTCATTTTCACATTTCTTTGGCAAATGTTGCAACATATTGGGTTTTGCTTCAGCAGAGCCTGCTTTCTGTCCGGTGTGTGTGCTTGTGTGTGGCATGTGTAGACAATGGGCAGACTCTCCTGGTCTCCTAGTTGTCCTAACCCCCTGCGGCGAGGCTGAATAACACACCTCATCCTGGGCTTCTTTTCTCTCGCGCACTCATTTTCACACTCCCCTTTTCTCCACTTCCAAAAGGCTGAGACAAAAGCAGGCCTGTGTTATCGCCACTTTGTTTGCGAGTGTGTGCGTGAGCTTGTGTGTGTGTTTGTGTGTGTATGTAGAGGTCCTTTCTTGCTCCTTCAGGAAATGGTGCATCAAAGAGCATTATGTAGATGCTTGAATAGCTGCTGTTCAGGGTCTATTGGGGGTCGCCATAATTTTGTCTGCGCCTTTCTTTATTTTAAGAAAGAAAGTAGAAATGATCACCAAAGAAAAAAAATGTTCTTTTTGCAACACGGCTTTACAAAGCAGTGTTTTATATTTGAATGGTTTTTCCTTCTTTTCTCGAGACAAATATGACGTCTTAGCCTTATGAGACTAATTACATAATTATTTTTGCTATTCTGCTTAAGTGCGTCTTAAAAGTGATTTTTCAGAACTTTAAAAGAAGTCATGACAAAATATTCAATTGACTTCTGCTTTGACTATTTTCCCACTTTACTTTTTATCTAATTGTTTTTTCCCGTTGTTACTATTAAAGCATGAAAGCCAATGATTAAACACCATAGCCACTCGGTTCTGTACTGCAGTGATGCTTGCTGTACTAAATAGGCTCTTGTACAATAAGAATCCCCGTTAGCATCAGTAGACACAGCTTTTCTTCCTCTAGGTGTTCTAGAAAACGTGGAGCATTCAGCATGTGCTGCAATGTGTTTAATAAAAAGAAAAAAACAGCTTCTTTAACAAAGCCAAGATCTGTCATCTTACCTCACACATCTTACATCTATATGCAATCATTACGTATGGTTACCCTGCAATACAAGGCAAATCATCCTGATTTTTCTATCTAAATTTGCCCCCTTGCATTACACAGTTAATCATTTACTTCAGCCAATCTCTCCAATCTTAATGCCTGTCTCAGAGAACCATTTTATGTCCGTTTCCATTCTTCACAGGACTTGTGATGAACTACAATATTAAACCAGGTAGAATGCTCATTTTCTACCCATCAAAAGGCTCAGCATGCGAATGTGAGATTCCTGTGGTGTAGTAGAAGAGGAAACGGATCACTGAGTCTCCCTAAGGTCCTGCACAGTGATTAGGCTTTAGATAGGAGATCATCAATTCATACTGGGATCTATACCGGCTGTAATGATGGGGGAGTGTGTACAGTATGTGTGTGTGTGTGTGTGTGTGTGTGGGAAGGGGAGCAGGGGGAAAGATAGTCAATTAAAATGTGAGGCAGGCTAAAGAGAGTGATTATGTGCTGACCTTTCCAGCAGTTTTAGACACCGTGTCCGTGAAAGGGTTATAAGGAAGTCTAAATGGAAACAGACACACACAGATGCACATACACGCTCACACACATACGTAGAATTACAGTACTTTCCATACACTGCGTGCCCTATGGATTGGAATTAATTAAACTTCTAGGTGATATAGTGGAGGCTGATTGGAAGCTAATGTCCTTCTGACTGTTTACCTGCCCAGGGCTGGAACTACACACACCATATCTAATGAGCTGAGGAGTAGGATGAAGAAAGCGCAGCCACACACGTTCTCTCCTACACACTGCTGGGCAATTAAAAACCTTCCTCAGCCGAGATTGTGAAAGTTGTAACGGCTTGCTAATTCTCTGTGACTGAGTGGTGGTGGAAAGGCCTCGAGTGTGTTTGTTTTTGCATGTGCACAGTTTGATGTAAGCTGCCTGAGAACTCCTCATTTGTGACTATGTACAGTACCACAAAAAAAGTCCCATTGAACATTCGTACAAACTCCTGACCTTCAGATCAGAAAAGCCACTGTAAATACCTTTGTTGCTAGAGGCGTTTCTTTAATTTTCAGGAACAGAATATGAACATTTTCTTGTTTTTGATGGGGAGAATGTGAGATCAGATATAGAAATAAGGAAATAAGGACCTAGCTTTTCAACAGTTGTGAAGCGCTCACATCTAATTGTCATTCACCAGATGTCTAAAATTAGGATTTTCTTGTTTTCTACCCAGCCAGTATTTCTAATCAGTCAGTGTTTATGTAAATGTCGTCTCACAAATCTTACACTCTACTCTGAACTCACCTGCTCAGTTTCTGGAGATAAATGAGTCCCCCTGGATTTCTGGTTCCTTTTGGACACCTGCTCCCTCTCCCTTACCCCCTCCTGCCACAAACTTGCAATATTTCTTAAAGATGTGTGATTATAAACATCTAAAATGTTATACTGAACTTTTTTAAATCACTGAAAATGGTTATAAAGTCTAGTGGAAGTGGATATAATGCATTTTAAGCGTTCTGTTCAAAGAAAGTTTTGTGAAATTACTTTTACATTAGGGTATAACAACTGGAATCGCCATCGTAAAAGTGGGCTAGTATATAGCTGGTGTTGTACATATTGATAAACGGCTTGTATACAATATGCAAGTACTGACCCAGGAATGGGCAATACTGGCTAGGCTAGTTAGTTAAGTTGCCCTGTATTGATTGGGGATTTCAGATAATATCATGCCAAGGTGTGGCAAAAAAAGGGCGTTTAGGTTTTGTTTTTAGCTAGCACTAAGAATTAAACAGTTAGTCCATTGACAAAAAGTGTACTTAAAGAAATGTAGATTAAAACTACCAAAAATATGCACATTTGAAATCCGACTTTGAGTTCAGAACAAACTGATCTTTCTGGTACGCCAAAAGAAGCAAAAAAAAATAAAGAAAAATCTGGAATCTGCGAGTAAGTGGTGCAAACTTTGAGTCAAAAACCATCCAGATTTTTCAGTGTATCATTAACATTGTTGGCTGCAGCCCAATAATACCGAAGCAAAAGAAAACAATACCAGTTAAAGATTTTTTTGAAGAGAAATCTGCCATGATTGCAATGGCAAGTCAGCTCTTCTGATCTAAGGCACCATACCAATGTTCATTTCCACAAATGACATTATCACCATTCTTACAGCAGCCATCTTAAGTGTGCCATCCATTCATGGCTATTCAAGAAAGTTGATTTGAAAGCAATCTCCGGTGTCTGCAATTCTGCGAGGCAGACATTACACTGGGCACGGGCAATGTTAGAAAAGGCACAACATAGCAATAAATATAGAAACTGAGAGACAGGGGACAGTGATAAAGGGAAGAATAGCAGCAGAGAGTGAAGGTGGACATCCTGTACGGGAGGCAATCGGCGTGCAGGTTGGCTGTCCTTTATGACTCTCAGGGCTCATAATAACTGAGCTAAACGTTTATATTAACACAGCATATCAGCCTTGCCATCAGAGCAGTCAATGATAGAGAAAAAAAGCACACATAATTATACCGGGGGCCTCGAAATGAACTGTCGTTAGTTTCATAAACATACAGAAGGAGGGAGGGGAAACGTGAGAGAAAGGGAGAGAGAAGCAAAATCTAATTTACCCCTTCAAATCACATTCATAGGCTGGGACTGTCAGGGACCTCCTGAGAGTAAAAGATGAGAGAGAGAGAGAGAGCGAGAGAGAGACAGAGAGACTTAGGAGGTGGAAAAGGTCAGGGGACCTCAGCTTAGAGAAGATAGCCAAATATTATGTTAATATGGACTCCATTTTACATACAGAGCTAATCAGCGTGGCCCAGAATTAAAGGGGCAGATAATTAATTCTAGAGTAAGGGGTTATCCTCTTTGCCTATTGTCTTTGCAGGAAAGAGGAGGGCAAAGAGAGAGCAAGGACAGAGAAAGGGAGAGGAGTCCCTCAGCCTGTGTTGAACATGCAGTGATAAGGGACGAGCCGGGACATGGGAGGAAGCGAGAAGTGACAGAAAAGGAGAACAGGGGAGGGATTCAAAGGAGAAAGTGCAAAAGTATGTTGGATGGAAGTCACACAAAGGCAAATCACAGAAAAAGGTTTTGGCGTGGCAATGATGTCTGCCAGGGTGATTTTCTTACACCTTCTTCACATCTATTCTCTCATTTCTATCAATGGGGAAAAAAAACACTGTGAGGGATGGACTGACTGGTTTGGGCACGTTCTGGACGACCATCAATGAATCGGAAGGTGTGATAATGGTGTTTGATAAGTGCACTTGATATATATCCTGTCAGCAGCATTGTGAACTGCAGGGCAAAGGTGCTGGGCTTGGAGGTGATCTGTCCTAACAGATAATGTAAGTCAGTGGATCATATTGTGCACTAAATCCAATTTTTCTCTTACAAAAAGGTGCAAATAAATATCAGAAGGATGAGATGTCTTGATTTGTTTCTAATCCAGCGTCACCGGTTTATTATTTATATCTACCTATATGATTTAAGTGACTTTGAACGTGCTGTGGTTGATGATGCTAGGCGGGCTGGTCTTTTAGAACCTGCTGATCTGATGGGATTTTCCAACACAACCATCTAAAGAGTTACAGAATGGTCCAAAAAAGAGAAACTATTAGCATTAGAGCATTTCTGAAGGCACAACACATTAAACCTTGAAGCAAATGGGCTCCAGCAGCAGAAGATCGCACCATGAAGACTGCCTGGTCTGATGAATCCCGATTTCTACTGCAGCATTTGGACAGTAGGGTCAGAATGTAGTGGAAACAAGTCATCAGATCTCAATCTATTAGAGCACCTTTGGGATGTGGTTGAATGGGAGATTTACATCATGATGCTACGATATCAATATGGAGCAAAATCTCTGAGGAATGTTTCCAGCAGTTTGTTGAATCTAAGTCGAGAAAAGTAAGGCTGCTCTGAAGGAAAATAGAGCTCACCTAGCAAAGTGTAACTAATAAAGAGCCCAGTAAATATGAGTATTTAGTGGTAATATATTTTATCCATCCATTTGCTTCCGCTTATCCTTTCCAGGGTCGCTGGAGCCTATCCCAGTGGTTATAGGGCGAGAGGCAGGGTACACCCTGGACAGATCACCAGTCTAACACAAAGAGACACAGACAACTATTCACAATCACAGATTCACACCTATGGGCAATTTAGATTAATCAAGTAACCTATCCCCACTAACTGCATGTCTTTTGACTGTGGAAGGAAGCTGGAGTACCCTGGGGAGAACCCACACAAACACAGGGAGAACATGCAAAGTCCACACAGAAAGACCCCGGCCTGATGGCGGAATTGAACTCAAGACCTTCTTGCTTTGCGGCAACAGTGCTAACCACCGTGCCACGGTGGCCCAGTGCTGCCCGTATATATATTTCATGTAGTTTCATTTTTCCTCCCAGAAACAAAATGTATGTATGGTTGAAAACAAGATGGATAAGACATGGTGTAAATTTGATACTTTTATTCATTTTATATGGTCTCTTTATCCTGACCTTTTTAGTTACAAGATTGCATTATCCAGCAGAACCCATCTAAAGGTGTACAAAATTTGGGTTTTTTTCATTGCAGTACAATGTGGTAAACTGTTACACACCTGAAAGCTCGGTCCTTCTTTATTTCTCTGCTTCAAGAAGCTGAACCGATTCTCTTTCTCTGTCTCCATTATTCCAGGCTCCTGTTTATACCACGCACACCCGTACATTCACTCTCACACACTCGCGTGTACATGCTGAATTGTCCAGCACGGCGCAATGTAACTTTACACACAGAGAAAAAAAAAACCCACACCACGCAACAGTGTCTTATTGCATTAATGTGACACTGTACAAACAAGAAATATTTGTACATGCATGTTGTACTGCGCACCCAGCTTAGGTTGAGTATGCCCTGTTTACATGGACTAATGTCTGTTAGCAGGTACTTACTTTGAAGTATCATCCCACCATGCCTGTAGAGCAAGCTCAGATTATGTTGAGGCTGTCACTAAAGGGTATAAACATAGGCCTACACAGACGTGTACCCACACTCACTCATGCACAGTCAAAACCACATACTCACACACACAAACACCGAGAGCTTACATTGTATCAGTCTCCCTAAGCAGTCTAAATGCATCGTCTAGCTGGCCTCAGAAGGTGTGCATCACCGTTCTGATTTACATACGTGAAGTGCAGCAAATGCAGCCTGATGTTTTCACCTCTGCAAAAAAAAGATTACACCGGCTGGCGCTTTGCAACATGAAACGTTCCGGCTGAAATGTAATTTTCACCCCCATTGTTGGGGGATGAAACCAGGCAAACGACAAAAGATGGGATATGACAGAAGAGATACGGCAGAGGGAGAAAAGAATAAAAGACTGGGAGGAGAGAGGGAAGAAAGGATAAAAGAAGGGAGATCCAAGTGTTTGATATTCCAGGGAATCACAGCTCAACGAAAAAGAAACCATATCAACTGGTAAAATAAGATCATGCATAAACTGACCTGTGAGGTAAAAACAACAAAAATGAAAAAAAAAAAAGCCTGCTTCCAAGTTTCCATGTGAACCTTCCTCTTTTTTCCCCTCTCTGTTCTCTTTATTCAAACTCCAACATTTAACACTGTATTTAACACTGTTAATCAATTGACCCCCATTGTGGGCTAATCCCTAACTGTGCCTAATTCACTGGGCTCAAACCGTTATTCGACTTAGCTCTGTTCACTATCTTTTCAATGACATTTACCCAAATGGGACTAATATGGCCTCACCAGATTCACTTAATTTCCATCTGCTCAATTTGGTGAAGGATGAGTATGAATATGTGGCAAAAGAGGCTTGATTCCTCCTTCCTTTCTCTTGCTTCTTCTGCAACCAAAGCGGGGACATTTCCACCTTCAAAAATACATATTATAATATTTACAGAGTGGAAGACACTTTAAAAAGCTTATGTATTTTATTCAAACATGCCATAATATCTTAGGGTCTTGTAGAGAAGGAAAAGTGAAGCCCAACAAAATCAAAGCAGTTGAAACAAAACATCGGCTTTCTTTTGCCTCGGTAGAGTTTTAGTGTCTTTATAAATTTCAGCCAATGTATTTCATAGAAGCAGTGTTTTGCTGGTTAAATCTGAGCCGTGTTCAATAGTAATGCAATCATCTGAGTTTTTACTCCATTTTCTGTCTCTTCTAGCTGAAAGACCAGAGGACCAGAGTGTGCAGCTGAGACGTTATATGCATGAAAAAAAAAAATACAGATTAAAAACACAGAATCTTATATATGTGGTTGCTGAATAAGATACCAAATTACCATCATTTACGTGCATGGTTTTAAACAAGTTTTTGACAGAAACTGTTTCTTATCATCAAAAAAATAAATACAAGCAAAGCAAATACAAACCAATTTTTGAAATAAAAAGGAACCGCTTCCTAAACCTAATATCTGGTTGTGCCAGTCTTGGTAGCAAGAACTACAATGAAGTGTTTGCAATAACTGGCGACGAGTCTTTCACATCACCGCGGAAGAATTTTGATCTCCTCTTATTTGCAGAACAGTTTTTTAATACAGCTACACTGGTTTTCCAACATGAACAGCCTGTTTTGGTCATGCCGAAACATCTTAATAGGATCTCAATAGGATGTGAGTCCAGACTTTGACTAGGCCACTCCAAAACCTTAATTTTGTTGTTTTGAGCCCTTCAGAGGTGGATTTGCTGGTGTGGTTAGATCATTGTCCTGCTGCATAATTCACTTGATCTTAAGCTTCAGAGCACAAACTGATGACCAGACGTTCTCCTTCAGCATTTTCTGTTAGAGAGCAGAATTTATGGTTCCATCAATCAGTCGTCGAGGTCCCGAAGCAGCAAAGCAGCCCCAGGCCATCAGTCACCACCACCACGTTTGACTTATGGTATGACGTTCTTTTACGAAATACCGTTTTATGCCGGATGTCACAAGTTGGCTGCCATTTTTGGCCAGGCTTTTTTCTAATGTTGAATCATGAACTTTGACCTTAATTGAGTAAGGTGAGGCCTGCACTTCTTTAGATGTTGTTCTGTGACCTCCTGGATGAGTCGTTGATGTGGTCCTGGAGTAATTTTCAAAGGCCAGCCACATTTCTCCATTTGTAGATATCAGCTCTCACCATGTTTGCTGGAATACCAAAGATGTCAAAGAATTTATTTGTCAGCTGTTTCTTTGAATTTTGGCATGATGTGCTGCTTTTTGAGATCGTTTAGCCTACTTCACTTTGACAGACAGGTTTTGTTGAAGTGATTTCCTGATTCAAAAATTAGGCCTGGATCTAGCTGTGGAAATGAAATCAAGAACTTGTTCCACATAGGACCAGTAGGGTTTGGATAGCTCTTTTTTGCCCCATAATAAATGAAATCATCATTTAGAAACTATATTTTACTCAGGTTATCATTGTCTAATTTTAGAAACTGATTGATGATCCGAAACATTTAAGTGTGACAAATATGCAAAAAACTATGACTTTTTTTTTCTCAGCACAGGATGTTTGAGAAGGAGAAATAAAAAGAGGGAAGATTAAAAGAAGGAGAGCATAGAGAAGAAGCAAGAGAGGAAGGGGAAGAGGAAAACAGAAAAGAGAGAAGAGATAAATGATAAGATGGAGAGCCGAGAAAGAGAGTGGGAGAAGGAAAAAAGGAGGACAGAAAACGGGAGATAAAGAAGAGGAAAGAAGGAATGAAGAAAGGGCAATAGGCAGTCATGTAGGTTATATCCTGGTGTCATATCTTTAATGTGAATTTTGAAATCTCATCTTGTTTTCTGGAATCTAATGAACATAATATAGTTCTGCCATGGCACCACACATAACAACGTGCCATTACTTGATCTCACCCTTTCTGGAAGTCACACTGACATAGTTAAATCTCAATAAGTGCAAATAACAGACAGCAGTACATCATGCCCACAGAGCTAACCTCTGTGCTTTTGGATTTATCAGTACTGCGTCAGCAGATGGCATTAAGATGACATGCTAGTGGTGTAAACAATACACCATATACTATATTGTTGCTTGTCAGGGGAATATTATCTGCAATTTGCCTTCATATTGTATATCTCTTCCTCTCAGTGAGGTACTGGAGGTTCATTGCTTCTGATGAATCAGGAATGAAGAAACATTTACTCCGAAACATTGCCTTGGTTGTTGGCAATAACAAAGTTCTGGCCCAAATGAACTCTAGCTATGTAATTGTAAGGGATTTTTTGTTGTTATTGAGAAGCGTTTTTGTACAATTACTCCCATTTCCACTGTCAGATATATAAGCCATTGGAAGGGCAGAATGCACGATGGTTATCATAACTCAGAAATGCATTAAAAAATAACTACGCTGCGGCTGTCAAAGACAATTGCATTTACACACGCGCACGCATCCACACATGAGTGAGCACTTAGGCGCACATACGCACAGATGCAAGCCCACTGAGGCAAACATGCACACACATTTAAGTGCACACATACGGAGAGAGAAGGTGTTCCCACAGATAGTGGACTCAATGTTCTTAATCCGAAGCAGACCCCATCTGTCTCCCATTATAAAGACTCTGCTTTAGCCCCAAGAATGTCTACATTTCATAAATATTATCTGGGCCTGGCAAAGCTGGCCGGACAAAAGCCAGAACGCAGAGCATTTCTCAGGGCCGCATCAGAGCATAATTAGCAATCATAACATCATCCCTACATGCCATGCAGTCTTATTCTCTAGAAGCTTCTTAATTGCCTTGAGGTACAAACAAAAAAAATAAAGAAATATCTATTTCCTTAACCAAGAAAACATAATTAGATAGCAGGAATAACAGCTTAAAAGTGGGTCAAGTAATCCTGAATAAACAAAAAAAGTTTAATGAAATTACTCCACTGGACATGAGGGCAAGCTATTTTCCTCTGCTTGAAATCCCACACACACACACACACACACACACACACACACACGGTATTGAAGGCAGCAACAGCCCTTTGGGCAAATGAGGTCTGGGGTCAAACATGTTCCACTGTACAAAAATGTTGTCCTTCAAAAAAAAAAAAAAAAACCCAAAACAGAAACAACTGAAAGAAATATCTAAACTGTTCACCTTTCATTTTCTACGGCTTAAAACACCCCACGTGCAGGAGGGAGGAAACAGCAGATGATATACTGAGGAGCAGGGGGAAAAAAAGATGTAAGCTCATTACTGAGACAAGTTTTAAAACCAGAGAGTGGAGAAAAAAAAAGAAGAAAAGTAAAAGTTAAGCACTTCCTGAAACTTCAGCTTCCTTTCTATCTATCTTTCTTGAAGAGTTTACCCCCTCCCTGCCGTCACCACCACTACCACCTGTACCCCCCCCTCCTCTCTCTTACTCATTCTCTCTCTCTTCACTCTCTTTGAGTTAAGGAGGGTAAAGTAATCGTAATGAAATGACCCCGCGAGGCACGATGGCAGCCCTTGCCTGATAAGTTATTCCTGACTGGCTTTTAAGCTGCTGTCAAGCAATTTCCCTTGAAACCTTGCTTTGTTTTTTAAGGATGGTGTGTGTAGTTGCGGTGGTGGCGTTGTTGGTGGTGTGTCTGCGTGTGTGGTGATGGCGGCGGCGGCGGTGGTGGTGGCGGTGTTGGGGGAGGGAGGTGGGTGGCGGCAGAGTGGAGGGGGATGCTTTGACACCCCTGCTTCTCTCCCATGAGGGGTACACAGATGACAACCTCAAGGTATAGGTATGTGTGGTATGCCTGTGTGTGTGCATGTGAGCGCGTGGGTGTGTCTATGTATGGGTGCAGCGGGAGACATCTCATAGATGACAATCCCGCTAATTGAAATGACAGATTATTCTAATGTGCAGAAAGTCATTAAAAACCCTGCTGCCGTTTTTCTTCCTCTTTTTTTTTTTCTGTTTCCCTCGCAGAGAATATTTCTGACTCTAAGTCTGAGCTGGAAAATCTGCACTTAAAGGAGATGTTAGCTTTCCTTCCTTCAAGCTCATGATTATTATCAGGATCACCTGCCACATAGTTAACATCCAGGAGATACTTTTCTAACTTTCGCTCAAATGAATGCCACTGCTAAGTGATAAAGTTCGCGGGGTTGGACAGTGCATTTTTTTTTTCATTTCCACGTGAAGCCGTCGAGGGTGCGTGCTCTGAGTGGATTGATAAGCCACAGTATTAGTGATTATTCAGGGCAACTACTGCATGTGCAGCAGGATTATTTCAGCTTACCACTGGCTTTGAAAGCTAGGACACATTCCCAGCACTTCTTGTGCTATCTTGCCGAATACAATGCACATGCTATATTGCATTATTTTTAGCTCTCCACATGTGACGACTTTGAAAGAAGCCAGAGTCGAGCTACGACAAGCCATAAACCAAGACATATCTGCGCTCTGTGACATCCAATATCCCTGTCATTACCTTGAAAATTAAGGTCAAATGTCACATGTCTGTTTTTGTTCTCCATCCCTTTCCCAACTACCCCTCAGCAACTGAGTATGAGTGAGAAGTGAATATGTGGGGTGTAAAAATGAAGTTTGTCGCAAGATGCAGGGTTAGCAGTGAAATCGCGCAATGCACGGCTTGATCCAAAACCACAATAGGCTGTCTTAGTTAGCGTTGATAAGTGTTGCCCGGGCTCTCCGTAAGGGACCTACTGTTCTTTTTTTAAGTCAAAGGCTTGTCAGCACATAGAGTTCTGGCACGTTGCGCGTGACTTTAAGATCGTGAATGCAAGGCAGATAGGCGCAGTAAATTTCTCTGCATCCAAATACTTCCTCTTTTCTGTCTGAATCGCAAATATCCCACTATTTTTCAATTTCCAGTTGTCGCCTTTTTTTTACTTTATTTTTTATTTTTTTATTCCGCCCCCCTTCTCAAGCAAGCAGACTACACTGATATGGCGTCACAAGATCCTAAAACATTCTGCTGGCTGATATGGAATTTCTCCATGCAACAGATCCAGACAGCTAAAACACCAACCGGGGACACATTTTTCCATTTCTTTCCTCTGTCTCCTCTCCTCTCCAGCTAGTCCTCCTCCATTGACATTCAGCGGAGGTAAATATTTAACAGCATGCTATTGAGTGCCGTGTGCAGTGTGGCACAGGCCAGGCTGCGGTAGAGATATGTATATAGACAAGACTGTTTTATTAAGAGTCGCTGCAGACATATTAAGGTAAAGTATGCCTGACACCTAGGGAGGAAATTGCCAGTATATGACACTATTCCTCAATACTGTGGCAGCTCGCCTCGGTGCAATTTTGCACAAGGCGAGTGACAGAGAATGACACGCAGAGCGGGCGGGAGAAGGAATGAGAGAGGGATGAAATGCTGAGAAAGTGTGTAGGGTGGTTCGAAACAGGGGGGTGTGTCTTCAGGTACGTGCACAAATGTGTGTGTGGAAGTGTGTGCAATGTAGGTGGCATGGTGTGGTGACATGCAGAGTTTGTAATTGCCTTACCCCATGTGAGGGATTGGCCTAGAGATAGTGCTGTTTACCTGCGGTCCACTATGTTTGTTGTTTGTGGGCGTGATGGAGGGCGAGGGACTGCGCTGAATGATTAAGCTGGAGGCGCTGGTGTATAAGCTGTAGGCAAATACACAGCAGTATATGTACAGATAGACAAAAGAGGAGAATAACACACACACATGCGCAGACGCAACACTTTCGTGAGGCCCTTGAGTAGTTGCATTTATGGTGGCTTTCATATATTTAAATTCCAACTTTTTTTTTCCCCAAAGAAACCAAATCGAGAGTTCTGGTGGCTCAGCTCAAAAGGTTCTTCTGCGACACATTCATGCTTCATGGAAAACCGATTGCCAGTCCAAAAGATCAGCTTTAGATGGAAAAAAAATCTGTTACCTAACATCATAAGTATGTCCGAGCATAAACGCCTGAAAATAGATATTCTTCCATGAGTGTTCAGTTTAATTTATGACTCAGCCATGAATCATTATGAATCGGACCATTTTTCACGATTTTTTTTCCATGTAGGCCTGTTACACAAACACATGTGCACCCTGACACACAAACATTCACACACAAACCAGCCTTCTAACACTGAGAAGGCCAGTCCCGGCACAATAATGTGGTCCCATTGTTGACACATAGAGGGCACTGTTGCCTACAGTCTTAGACTTGGTAAAAGTCTGGCCTGCCTGTGCTGTCTGATGGCCTGTCTTTCCCCTTGAAAAGACACCAATTCACACAATTACATTCTAATTAAAAAGAACAACCTAATTAACCTAGGGAATGTATTCCATAATTCGGTAATTTTCACACGATCATCCTTGTGCTTGTAAATTATAGGTGATAAAAGCAAAAGCAGAAATTAATGCCACTTGCTAATTAAAATGGGGAGATAAACATGGGCTTATGAAAATGGGGGAATTGGGAGAGACTTTATAGTTTTAAGTAGTTTTATTATTACCGTGTCAAATATGAATTTGAGTCGTCATATTTTCTTTGAAGACTCAAAGCTGTGATTGGGATGAGCGGAGCATCACACAGCATGCTTTGCTCCTTGCCAACTCCCCAAAGAGACAGATATCCAAGCGCTGCACTATATCTTAAACATGCAGAACAAGAGCCTAGCTGAAAGTGATACCCCAGATCAAATTGCTATCATAAATTCTTCATAATTCAATAAAAACAGAGCGCAGACTTTGTGTTACTAATACATTTCCATTGTCTTTTCTATAGTCTTTTTTTTTTCCAGAGTCCCGAGACACGCTGTTGTGCGCCGGAATGGCAGCACTTGACTGCTCCTGACTTGTGATTCGAAAATTGAGCTAAAGGACAAAGAGGTGAAGCGACAATGAAGTGGAGAGACGCAAGGAGCGAATGGAAGCACAGACTAGTGGCACACTTCTGTGGCTCATCATCACCACCTATTCCCGTTTAGCAATATATCTGTCAAAGCCCTCATCACCATCACACGGTAGAGTCTTCGACTGATAATGACCCATTTAAAGTAAATAGCTCTGATCATCAGCATAGCAACCATTATCATAGATATATGGCCAAGCATGTGACTACTGAGGTGTCACCAGCAAACTGAACGTTCGTAACGTGTGCATGTGTGTGTCTGTGCGTGCAACTAAACATCCAGTTAAGCAGCATTAACCTACAGCTATAGCTTTTAGCTTAATACGATACTCCAACGCTCCTCTGGCAAATAGCCTAACTATTCAAAAATCAATTTCTGTTATATTACGAAACACATCTGATTCATCAGTTTAAATGACTAACTCCAATGTATAAAGCAAAATTTTAAATTACCATTAGGGTTCGTAGCATTAAAAAAAAATCATACTAAAAGCGACTGAAATTAGAAGCCCACGCTTGAAAATGGCATGTAATGATACTTATTTGATTCAAAATTCACAAAAGAATCACGCAGAAATATTCAAAATCTTGGTGAAGTACAATTGGAAGTTTAAGGAGTCACAATATTGTGTTTCAGCATATATGGAATACATGGCTGCATTTACTTCCACCTTAAACCATTTAACTCATGTGGACATTTGCAGAAATTGAATTTGGAGCGCTCCAATGTATGTCTGGTACTTCTATACTATATATCGCATATATACTTTATTATATTAAAAAGTGCAATAAGGAAAAGGCAGGTGCTCTGTATTTTATGTCTATTTTGAATCACTCGGTGTTTGCCTACATTTATTAGATTTAATGTAATCAGGTAAAGGATACTGTATATATCAATATGCAGATGCATATGAACGCTAGTGTTATGCATTAGCATAATTTCATGCATACTGCATGCCTAAGTATTGCATCTTTTAGTGCTGGTCACAATCAATTGGGGGACAGCATAAAATGTTCTGATAAATTATTCTGCTACAAAACTACCACAAGAGAGCTGTTTCAAAATGACCCAAATGTCATCTCCCAGAATTAGCTGGACCATGATGTGTGGCGAGCACACACCCTCCTGTCCTTTACTGGAAATAATATATATTACACCAGTGCTTCAGTAATTGTGTTTTAATAAAATCATTTATTTAAAATACAAACTTTAATGATGTTTTTTGATTGATAGTATGCTTTAATGGCTGCAGATCACGTACAACAAAATCATGCATGCTCACACACATACACATACACACAAGCATACATGCGCAGGCAGTTCAGGTGGTGTGTGCCACAGCCTGAAGCGATCTGTCTGCTGCGGTGACTCTTGACGCCCCTTCTATTTCTGTCAGACCATCAGCCGTAGTAAAAAAAAAAAAGAAGAAAAATTTAAGAAAAAAAAAAATCACTTGTTTGCTTCTGGTTCTGTAACGACCGAGAGTTTGCTTTAATGACCCAGGGTCTGAGGGCAGGAATAAATGTTTCTTCTCTTCACAGGCAAAAGCTGTGAAGAGAAGCCCTAAAAAGGATTCAGTATCACCCATATGACAAGAGTGCTTTCAGATACATCCGCTGAATGCCAAAAGTGCCAAAGCCACAGTTTTGATACAGCAGTTTTGGTAATATATAGCAAATAACGAAAGAATGTTTATGTTTGATCATATCCGAGCCTCATGTACTACATGACCCTGCAGTGTTTTAAAATCAGATTACCCAATGTTCACCTGTTTTTAATTACGCTTACTGTGTGTGGAATTTCAAGTACTGCACAGGGGGGGCTGCAGGCGTCTCGAAAAGGTTTTTACTCTCTTGCACATAATATGCTGCACACCGGCATATACATATGTAAAGCTATATGAATCATACACCCGTTTTCCTGTCTTTGTACTTCTCATGCTTCCTTTGCCTCGATTATCTCCGCCTGGACCAAGTTTATTATAAAGTGCACATAATTCTTTTCTTTTTTTTTTACCTTTAAGACACAAGTCCCAGGTAGCTTTATTATTAATTCACAAAATTACCAGACTATAACTTTGCATTGCTGTGCATATTCTCTTCATTACGCTTGTTCCTTCAACCATTCAGTCTGAGGTTTGTATAATGAAGATTTACTGTATATTATGCAGATAGAGACCCTTTTTTCCCTTCAAGACAGCCAATAAAAACTTACTTCAAGTCATTCTGTGTCAGGGTATAGTCAGAAAATTAATGCAATAAAAACACACATATGTCCTTATAAAGGTTAATGAATATAAGTATAAACAGTGGGACATCGGCATAATTTCGCGGATATTGTGAGCGGGGCTAAGTTAGTTTGTCTGGACTGCTCTGGCGGCAGCGAGCGCTACAGAGGAGGTAGTTAGGGCCTGGTTCTCTGCCAAGCTAAACTCCTGAAGCATGCAGAGGGCTAATGCTCTGCCTCTGATGTGTGGCACTGAAAAACCACAGGACCACTCTCAGGGTCCACTAAAACTCCATCACTCACTCACACCCTGGCGGAGACGGAGAGATGGAGCGAGAGCGAGACCCATCGAGGGAGAAGGCAGGGTAAGAGAGTGATAGAGGTGAAGGGAGAGGGGGAGAGAAGGAGGAAATAGAGAGAGTACAGTCACAGTGTTGCGACCGCGTGATTGAGGAATGGCTGCATATGAAAGGGGGGGAGGGGAAGCGAGGCGGAAAAATAGAGCGGCTGTATAGTCGAGGTGTCTTAATGCATATTCCACTCATCTTTTCTCCTCTAAAATTTCTCATTCCTCAATGGCGGGAGGGAAATCAGATAGCCTATATCAGATGGAAACCAGTGGGAGATCCTGGAGTAGATCAAAAGGTGTGGCTGTGGCTTAGATAAGTCTACCCACCATCCAGACACAGTTCATCTGTCTTAAATGGCTGCTCATTTCTCTTGTCAGATAGGGGTAATGCTATATATAGCAGTGATTAAGATGTCTGAAGCAGCTCTCGTAGTCTTTAGTCAACAGGAGACTTCCAAGGCCTCTGCTAGCACTGAAAGGGTATTTGTTTTAAATTAGCTGTTGTTTCAGGGTTCTATGCTTTCTGACACAGTGATATAGCCGCGGTATACGCTTTCATTATGGCACACATCTACTTAGCTGATCTTGTTAAAGTACAAATATTATGCTGGCTGAGGTACGCATGGTGATTTCACTGTTTGCTTTTCAACCAAGATGAAGCCAAGAAAAGTAAAACTTCTGGCACCGAACTGCAAGATGTGTTTTTATGCATTTGCAGAGCTACGATGACCCTGACAACATGCTGATACCTTAAGATGAAGATATATGGGTTTTTTTAAAGTCACCATTAAGAGTAATTTGAAGCTTAAGTGGTTTATGTCTTATGTTATACTTCGCTTACTGTATACACCAATGTCCCATCCAACTAAGTCATTTTGTCAGATCTGACAGTAGCGTCTGTCATTTCCCGGAAAACCTTTTTTTTCAAAAAAGTTGATAACTCATCCTGCACTCGGGGGGATGTACTAATTTTGTGCCTAATGAAATGGCACAAACTGCCGCATCAGTCCTGGTATAGTGTGAAAGGTTTGTGCTTGAGAATGGTGTGAGTACCAAGTGTGAAAGAACGCTAAAAGCTTATTCCGTGCGACAATGGTCAATGCGAATTTCTCTGTTGGCTTTCATTAAATTCCTACACTTATTTTGTCTTGCAGCAACAGAATTCTCACAGAACTCACTCACATTACATTTTCTAAATGTTTCAACAATATGATAAGCAATGCATTTATATCATTTTATACATGCCATTTAAATCTTTGTTTTGGAAATAAGGCAGAATGTTTTTTGGTAAACTGAGAAGGAAAAATAGCCTAATATGAGTCTCTCTGCTCAAAGAGAGACTCTTCATCTCTCTGTGAGCATATATTTAAAAGGTTAAATATTTTAATTCAAATTATTATTATTTGGAAGATTCTTCACAAAAAATGAAACAGCTCTTGCTGCGGGTCAGTTTTTGTAACTACTTGCAAACTTCAGATATTGCGATACTTCATTTCTTGGGTTTTAATATAATATGGAATGTCTGGCCAAGTGTTACATTACGATTAGACGGGTTTCGACACGACCTGCAGATGCCTTTATTGCAGGAATTGGCCTTTTTAGTGGCCTTCAGTGAGGAAACTTTCACTTCAGTGTCAGTTTGTGAAACCCGTACGGCGCTTTTGCAATCTCCAAGGCCCCTTCACCGGTATAACAGGCCAAAAAGGACCGAGACTCGCACATACGTACTTTCAGCGTGGAGTCTCTTGCTACTGCTGCATGATGTCACTGGCAAACACTCGACGTGGGGAACACACGGCCAAACAGCGAAACAATTTGTTTAATCATAAAGTGCATTTACATAAGGCAATGGCTGCATAAATGAATGCATAATTGAACAGGTTAATGCATAATGTAGTGCTCCCCAGGGACAATAAATAAAGTGCCTTTTGAAAATGTGCGAGACAGAAAAAAGATCGAGTGAGAATGAGGGAGAGAGACGACACTACCCGCCAAGCGCCAACAAAACATGAAACACGTTCGGCGAGACAATGCCAAGGCCAGCAGAGTAGAGAGAGAAAGGGAGAAAGAAAGAAAGGAATATGGCAGGAAATAAATAAATAAAAAGGTGAAGCCTTGCTAAGAGGATTTCAGGACATGCTTCGTTTCTTTCCATAATCTGTCTATTAGCACCAAAGTATTTCCAGCTCTCATAACCATGGCAGCGACACTATTAGTGACAAGCTCACACACCAATACAACTTAACATAGTCTCCTGGGAATTTATCCTTTACTTTCTGTCTCCTCTCTTTCTTTTGCCTCTTGTTTTGTCTTTCTCTTTCTTTCCTTAGCTACCACTCTTTTTTCATTCTATTTCCTCTCTTCTATCTCATTATAACACTACCACTCTCTTTCTCACTCTCAAAACCCTGCGTGATTTATTTTGTTGATACACACTTGGCTTGTCAAGCAACAGCAGATATTAATAAGTGTATAATCTCTAATCAAGATCAGAGCAGAAGGGGCATCTAGTGATCAGCACAGACACATGATTACAGTTCTGCTATACTGTCATTAGTACACTGCAGCTTCTCCTTTGGTGAGAAAGAAAGGAGAAAAAAAACATGACAGGATGTGTAAATGAAAATCACGCTGTCTGTGAAGGTCAGATGGTGAATTTAGTTCTTTTTCTACTTACACTATTTTTTTTTTATGGCTTTAATCTATTCCAGGTAAAATATGCGCAAACAGATTTGCACAATAAAATGGAGATATGTCAGTTCTGCATTATTCTGCTTACAACTCGAGCCTTGTTTAACAACAGCTGCGCTCCAGAAATGCTGACTACATATGCGACTAATGCAAAACACCACATTTCACACAGTTTTCACACATTGTTGTAAAAGAATTATTTGTAAAGGTTGCAGCACTGCGTGGCTAAAAACCCCCAAATAAAAACAACAAAGACCTCAAAAACAATACTTAAAAACGTTTTTAACAACCGATACTGAATGTGATGGAAAGATGCTAAAAACCTCAAAAACAGGCCCCAGATGATTATATTAATTATATAAACTAGGATGTTATTGCTGAAAATGATTCAGTTTGACTTTTCATCAGCAGATGCAGACAGTAAATAAATAAATTCAATATGAAACAGCTGATGTTCTTTAAATGTCTGGAAGACTGCAGTTCATCAGTGAGTCAGCCCCTATCAACTGAACCATGCTAACCTTAGCTTACAACTTACCGTTCAACCCTTTTTATCCAAATATGATGAATACTTTCTTGCTTCTAGATAGGTAAATAAATAGTGACAGCTATAATGCTTTACAGGGAATACAAATGAGTGACATCCACAGACAGTATAAAACATGGACGTAGATTCCAGGTCAGAATAATGAAGCCAATGAGGAAGCGCTTTAAGCCAGCATTGTGTCTGAAGGCCACCAGATGGCAATAGCTGTGGTTGCAAAAACTCTTCCGGTTCTACAGGGTGGGCAATTTCTATGGATACACTGTAATAACATGGGAATGGTTGGTGATTTTAAAGTCCTGTTTGTGGCACATTAGTACATGTGAGGGGGCAAACTCCTCAAGATGGGTGGTGACCATGGTGGCCATTTAGAAGTTGGCCATCTTCTATACAACTTTTGTTTTTTCAATAGGAAGAGGGCCATGTGACATATCAAACTTATTGGTAATGTTACAAGAAAAACAATGGTGTGCTTGGTTTCAACGTATCTTTATTCTTTCATGGGTTATTTACAAGTTTTTGACCACTTATAAAATGTGTTCAATGTGCTGCCCATTGTGTTGGATTGTCAATGCAACCCTCTTCTCCCACTCTTCACACACTGATAGCAACACCGCAGGAGAAATGCCAGCACAGGCATCCAGTATCCGTAGTTTCAGGTGCTGCACATCTCGTATCTTCACACCATAGACAATTGCCTTCAGATGACCCCAAAGATAAAAGTCTAAGGGGGTCAGATCGGGAGACCTTGGGGGCCATTCAACTGGTCCACGATGACCAATCCACTTTCCAGGAAACTGTTCATCTAGGAATGCTCGGACCTGGCACCCATAATGTGGTGGTGCACCATCTTGCTGGAAAAAATCAGGGAACGTGCCAGCTTCAGTGCATAAAGAGGGAAACACATCATCATGTAGCAATTTCAAATATCCAGTGGCTTTGAGGTTTCCATTGATGAAGAATGGACCCACTATCGTTGTACCCTATATACCACACCAAACCATCACTTTTGTTGTTCCAACAGTCTTGGAGGGATCCATCCAGTGTGGGTTAGTGTCAGACCAATAGCGGTGGTTTTGTTTGTTAACTTCACCATTCACATAAAGGTTTGCCTCATCACTGAACAAAATCTTCTGCGTGAACTGAGGGTCCTGTTCCAATTTTTGTTTTACCCATTCTGCAAATTCTGTGCGCCGATCTGGGTCATCCTCGTTGAGATGCTGCAGTAGCTGGAGTTTGTAAGGGTGCGATTTGTGAGTAGCTAATATCCGCCGAAGGGATGTTCGACTAATGCCACTCTCCAGTGACATGCGGCGAGTGCTACGCTGTGGGCTCTTGCTGAATGAAGCTAGGACAGCCACTGATGTTTCTTCATTAGTGACAGTTTTCTTGCGTCCGCATTTTGGCAAATCCAACACTGAACCAGTTTCACGAAACTTAGCAAGCAGTTTGCTAACTGTAGCATGGGAGATGGGTGGTCTCGTAGGGTGTCTTGCATTGAAATCTGCTGCAATGACCCGGTTACTGCGTTCACCAGATATCAACACAATTTCGATCTGCTCCTCACGTGTTAACCTCTTTGACATGTCAATGGCTGTGAACGAAGAGAAACTTGTAAATAACTCATGAAAGAATAAAGTTACGTTGGAACCAAGCACATCATTGTTTTTCTTGTGACATTACTAATAAGTTTGATGTGTCACATGGCCCTCTCCCTATTGAAAAAACAAAAGTTGTATCCAAGATGGCCGACTTCTAAATGGCCACCATGGTCACCACCCATCTTGATGAGTTTGCCCCCTCACATATACTAATGTGCCACAAACAGGATTTTAATATCACCAACCATTCCCATGTTATTACAGTGTATCCATATATATGGCCCACCCTGTATATAAGTCTATGGGGAAACAACTTTCTGTCTTGACTCTGTAAACACTTTTCCTGCCGAGTTCGTGGTCTCAGTCACTCATCTGGGTGAAACTCATCAGTTTCAAGGTCAGATCCACCCCTCCTCGTCACACCCAGTTACCAAAAAGTTCATCTTGGGGCTTCAAAATAGGACTTCAGAACCCAATGGAAGATGTCAAGGGAGCCGTGTCTATTGTCTAATGATGGTGTAGCCCTACTTTGCTTTGGTATGAAACGTAGATTAACTTATCGGAGTTATGGGCAAAGTTAACTGCATTTTACCAGTTGGTATCAGCCACTTGTCGATGCAGTGCAGTGATTCAGGCTTTATTAACTAAGCATACTCAAGAATACAGTAAATACCTAATCTGTAATCTGTACTGTAACTCTAACATGATCTGTGAGGAAATAGCAAATATTTGTAGATATGTTAAGTTGAAGAGACAGATAGACAGAGGGCTGTTGATTACAAAAGACGTCCCAATGATACAAATCTCTCTTTGGATGATGTTACATTAAACTGATTAGAGGCAGATTTTGACTGTCAGTCCACTCAACTGATTAGCAATAACAGAACACACATACACACACAAAAAAAGCTCTTCCTGACAGTCTGAAAGGGAATCACAGTCCATCTCTGCACAGCACCTCCTTTAAAACCCCCGATACATCCAACAACTAGAAGAAACTGAAACAAAACAAACCGGCTGTGTTCATTAAAGCCGCTATTGTGTGAGTCTCCGAATACACTCAGATACCTGTCAATGCCTGTTTGCATCGGGGGGGCACCGCGACGCAAACACCGCACGTGTGTACGTGGCTGTCAGGTGAGATTGTAGCATTTACACTGTGATCTGTCACACCTGATTACAGATACATGTTTCCTTCTCTCTGTGCCGCGCGCTGCAAATACGCGTGATGCCCGCGTGAGCGTGAGCGTGTGACAGGCAGGCATCGGCGGAGGTTTGGCGGCTGATGACAGCGCCGCGACCTCTGATGACGCCCTCCATTTTGTCAGTGGTGACTCACGCAGATTACCCCCAGCGCCATCTTCTTACTCTGTATGCTAATGAAACAGAGAGCGGGAGTAATGAGAAAAGAGTGACAGATAAAAAAATGAGTGGGGGAATATAGAAAAAGGAATAGGAAACAGTGTGTAGAAGAATACATGAGAGAATTGAGAGAATTAGAAACATGACCCAAAGTGTTTGTAAAGAGGAGTCACCGAAAGGGAGGCCACATGTGTGAACGTACACAGCGAAAGGGAGAGATAAAAAATATAGAATGTGGGGGAGAGAGAAAGAGAGGGGAGGAAAAAGGGAGACTAATGAAGGTCATCGGCTGCTGATTCTATATTGGGGGCTCCCTTGGATAGAATTTAGGGAGAGAGGTAGGGGAGGTGAGTGTGATGAATATGATTATAGTTGTGTGAGTGTGTGTGGCAGTAATGAATTCAGGGTGTGGGATAGAAATGGGATATAGGTCTCCGGGAGAGTTGAATTTCAAACAGGGACGCTGACTGCTCGCCGCCTTGGCACTGATCATTCCGGTTGGCTTCTTGTGTCCGGGCGTAGGTGCGTGTTTGTCTGTGAGCTTTGCGCCAAGGTAGCAGGTGTAAGACACGATCCGGCCTTCTGTAATTTATGTGAAAACAGAGCTGTCGTGAGATGTCATTAGCTAAAAGGCAAATTTCATTATTTCGCTAATGTGGAGCGTGATGACTCTTTTTGATGTCTCCTTCCAACCCCCCCCCCCCCCCCCTTTCTTTTTCCCCTTTCCTACCTGCTCCCTCTCTTTCCCCACCCCATCCACGCCCCCCGCTGCCTTTTTATCTATTTACCCCTCCTTTCTCTCATCCCCCATCCTCCCTCTCCTCCTCTTCTGTCCCCTCCTCATTCAGAGGATCTCCTTATTCAGAGCAGCGTTCCCTTTCAAGGTTGAAGAAAATGGCCATGTGTCTGCATGTGTGTGTGTGTGCGGAAAGTGGGAGTGATTTTCATTCATGGTCCTGCTGAAGGAGGTGATGGTGACTCACCTTCAGCCACAAACCACCACACACACACACTCATACACACCTTGCACTCCTTCCTCTCCTCCCAGCCTTTGATGTGTGTTTGAGCCCATAGCTAATCAGGTAGCATCAGGCCTAGTCCTCATTTCCCCTTCACACCAGCCCCATTAGGGAGAAGGCTTTCTGGAGCAGGCCGATAAGGACAATATGCTCTTCTTTGGCACTCTCTCTTCCATATATACCCCCAAATCTCACACTACTCACTTTCTTTCTTTTTCTCTCCCTCTGCTCCTTTCCCATCTTTCCCCCTCGCTCAGTCTCCAGCGTCTCTTCATTCCTTCATCTCTCATACTTCTTGTCACAGGTTTCTCTCACTTTTCACTTTTCTTTCTAAATGTCCCATTACTCCTCCGTCCCATTACTCCTCCTCTGCCTCTTCTTTTCTCTCCTCTTTCCCCCATCCCAACCTCTCTGCTCTCTAAATCACACCCAGCACCTCCTTTCCTTGCCTCCTTTGTCAGTCTCCCTCTGCATCCATCGTTCACTCTGGTTTCCCCCAGCAGTCCCAAACTTACTCCCCAAATCCCCAGCTACATTCTTTCAGTCTCTTCCCTCATCCATCCCTCTTTCCCTACTTTTACACTTCCTTTCTCCTTTCCTTGTAGTCCTTAATGCTTCCTCGCCTTCATATTACCTTGTAATCTCTCCTTCCTGCTAGGGCTCCTACTGTCTTATATTGCACATTCCTCCATTTCCTCTTACCACTTCTTTCAATTCTGGGTAAAACTTTTTGAGACATTGCTCATATTGTCAACTTGGCCATTTGTGGTCAAAATATTGGTTCTTTTTCTTAGTTAGTTGTGCATTCGGTAAACAGGGCAGCTTTTCACTTTCATTGACTAATAGCAAACTCACAACATTCATGATCTTCTTCATTTGTGAGCTTAATTAATAATTGTAAGATACATTTCTCCAGGCAACCAAGTAGATAATGGAAGATGCACCAATTTTCATTTCAGTTTCATTAATATATTTTGTAAGCTGTCTGCTATTTGCTACGCAATAATAATTGTACCTACATCATGGCCACTAAGATGTACACCTCAAGGTTACACGCAAATTCAACATTCAGTGAAATAGTCTCTGGTAGTTCAATAAATTTAATAAACATATTACTCCACAAACAGCTGTGGCCAGAGGTATTACGTCTTCAAGCTGTCCATGCAATTCATGTAAACATGATATTTCTTAAACTCCTCGAGAAATTTTTTTCAAACTCGACAAAACGGTTCACTTGGACTCAAGGATGAACTGATTGCATTTTGTAGGTCTTAGTTCAGGGTCACCTCACATCTGTCCCGCTTTTGTGAAGGTGATATATCAAACGCCTGCGGGGAATTTTATTATACAAACGTTCACTTGGACTCAAGGATGAACTGACGATGATGAAAACGAATTTTGTTCCCACACCTTGAGGGGCTTCTTTGAAATTTGACACAGTGATTCATTTGTACTCAAAAAGGAACCTTACAAAACAGATTTGTGGCCATGATTTAAGAAACTGTGCGCTAATCATACAATTTAACACACACTGTAAAGAAGAGACAAATGGTTACTGGACTCCAATATGTTGTAAACCCCATCCCCACTGACCCCGCCCATCCCAGATTAGCTCGACAATCTGGGAACACTCAGTATTGCCTAATTAAAAAAGTTCTCTAGTCAGAAAACTGCTGTTTTATTTTTCCTGACAACAAGTAGCATTGGGATACTTGAGTTAACAGCTGACTGTAAAATCGATGTTTGTGGTCTTCTGTTGTCCAACAGAAAACATAAAAGCATGATGTTGGCAATGCAAAAGCCTCAGTTCCCAATAGTGCCACACATGATGTGAATAAAATCCGAATCCAGCACTGAAATAAGTATGGTTTAATGTTTATTATCTTAGCTGCTGAGTACAGAAATATCTTACACACGCACGTTTTTATTGGACAGTTTTGAATCACAACTGCATCTTTGTGGAAGCTTTATTCTCTTTTCTGTTTTTCTTGCATCGGACAAAATAGATATTTTTTACATGCCTGTAATTAGTCCTTAGAAAAAGGGAACACGGGTTTTTCCCTTTTCCCAGGGAATAAGGAATACCAAGGAATTCTTTCATTTAAGCAAGAGTTAGAGTTTGAATGTAGGCTTATTGCCATTTTATAGTCTACAAGTCATACATATTTAGTATGCAAAATAAGCGAGTACATCGCTGTGCACTGTCACTTAAATGTTGACTCATTTAAAGCTGTATCACCCCTCAATAACTGGATTATTTCTAAGCTGACAAGTAGAATATTTTCATTTATGAATGACTAAAACAAGACTATATTTAGAATACTCAAACCGCACAGTTTATAAATTCAGTGAAACTAAAGCTAATACACTATGGTAACTTTCGCATGTAAGAAAGTATATTTCATATAAGCCTGATTATTACAAACTGTCATGTAAAAACCATAGTTGTATTAAATATGTGCAATGCATCTACATGAATTGAAAGAACTGCCAAAAATCTGTTCTGATTGGCTTTAAGTGTGAAGGTCATACAGAAAGACACACGATTAATTAACAATGAGTTAAAGCACACATCTACAGCAGTAATTAGGAGGTACAGAATGGGCCACAGTACCAACGATCACAGCCACAGTGGTTTCCTCCTAAAATAAACCTTTGGAGAATGTGCTGCGTGTACAAACTAGCAGTGAAAACCAGACAAGACAAGAGCAAGGACTTCAGACTTAGTATAGGATCAATGGAAATCTGAGTTTCAGTGACAGCTTAGACAGTTCGAAGGACATTAAATAATAGACGACAAAGAAAAAACGCTTTTGTGCTCTTTGGTTCAAACGATAATGTTAAACTTTGCAAAAGAATACAAGAAGAAGCCTGATGAATCCTGGGAGGTCATTCGGACTTTTGTTCAACTCAGATGGGGTGCAGTATGCCTGGCCTACACTACACTACCACAGTGAATCCACAGTCCTGACAGTGACTCAGGGCGGGGCTTAATGAGTCACTTGATGATGATATTTAGACATGGAACAAATTTGGCCTGAATGACAATGAGTGATTGGCTAAATAGCCCATCAGCAGACAGTGGTTCAATTAACCGACTATGTGCTTATAGACATCAGAGAGGGTCGGGCACAGATGCCACTACTGTTCAAGCCATTCCTCTTAAGGAGAGACACTTTTTATCGAATGAATCAAGTGAAACGGAATAACATTTATGCATTTTGTTGATGTAAAGAGTGAAATGAAAATCCCTCATTTAAAAATGTTACCATTTTCTCCAGGAATCTTAAAGATGATAATAAGTGAAGCAAATTATAGATAGAAGACATCACAATAGATCATCTTTCCAAGATGATCTATTGTGATGCCAGTCAGCTCTACTGTCTTCACTACGCTCTTACATTTTCATTTCCACATTATTTTTGCATGCACACTTACACGAGTCTCCACACCTCCACCCGGTCGCAGCAGGTGGCTGCCCCCCCTGAGCCTGGTTCTGCCGGAGGTGTCCTTCTGTTAAAAGGGAGTTTTTCCTTCCCACTGTTGCCAAGTGCTTGCTCATATTGTACTATTATTGCAGTGTCATTACCTTACAATATAAAGCACTGTTGTGATGTAAAGCTATATAAATAATATTGAATTGAATCAAGTTATTCAAGGGGAACACATCGGTAAATGTTATTGAATGAATTTTGACAAAATGTCAGCTTACAAAGAAACACTCGTGAACATAGTTTGCACCATCTCTTTGGTGATTTCTGCTACAGCAGGTTTTTGCTGTAACACAAACTCACAAGGTGAAAAAAACACCAGATGTGTTGTTGTGGCAACTAATAACCTTTCCTGTTGAGTTTATTAGCAGAGCTAAGGCTCTATCTGAGTTGCTCAGGTGTGGTCTATCTCCACCCATTTATTGCTCCAAGTTGGCTGAAATAAATTCTTAAAATCCTTTGCAAAAGCTTCTTGTACCACAAATGCTTACCAGACAAGCTTTGAACACAATATTTGCGTATGATTATTAGCACAGGCAACCATGCAGAGACCTACAGGGAAGCCCAGACTGGAGCTGATAGCGCATACACACACAAATGTCATGGGCACTAGCATCCCAATCATTTGAAATGGGGATCAAATAATAAGTCGTAAACACTGTAATGAGTGCTATGATTATCTTCAACTTCTCTGTTTTTTGTTTTAAAATCTCTCTTGCGGTTGAGGGCCCATACTGTTCACTAACAGCCCGACGCTAATTTGGGATAAAAAAAAATACTGACATGCAATATTTTGCTGGTTTACCACAGATTTCCAAGGGACCACACACACAGCAGTGAAGTACCACACATGCTCATTTGATAAAATTAGGTTAGGAAGGAGACCGTAGTGTGCTTTTCTGTCTTTGTGAGAGAAGAGCTCATGGTGTGGAAATTAAGAGCCTGCATGTACTTGTGTGCGTAATTTTGTGTGCATTTGTGTTTGTGCGTGTGTGAGAGAGGCTGACTAATCCCTCCACAGAGCTGAAACGAGTTAAAAACACATCAAAGGGAAGCTTAACCTCTGTGAAACCTCACCGGGTTTTCAAGAACAACAAATGATCATTCTCCTCATTGTTTCCAGGGGGACTCTTTTCACCGCCGCGCTGCTGACTTTTCCCTCAGTCCTGGGAGTTTTCAAAAAGCCTGTGGTTTCATTTTTAATGACTGTGCCATTTGTGAAAGTGTGTGTGAGTGTGTGTTTGTGAAAAGAATATGCGTGTGTGGATGTGTGGGTAGGTGCACGCGTGTGTGTTTGCACGTAAAAAAAAGGATATTTTTGAGTGTGACATGGCAAATGAGGAAAACAAAGCTAACAAGGACATGCAGCTCCACTCGAAATCATTAAAATGTATGACATCCTGACCAGCTATACAACCGCAATATATATATAAATATAAAGAACCAATGAAGGATAAAAAAAAAGAAAAAGTGGGTTTGGAAGACAGGAAGGTGGACACGGTGACAGAGAGAGGCAAGATGAAGAAGCCAGTTGTGGCCTGAGACCTGCTTTTCCTAGAATTCTCATTATCACAGTGTTCCCTCTTTATAACTTTGGATATGCACATGCTTCCTCTGCGAGTCGTTATTTGTGCGAATGAGAGTTGCTCTTATTCAAACACTTGAAACATGAATAGAGGAACACGTGCCCTATAGATCTACATGTTATCCCAGGTCCCAAACTCATTTTAGATCTTTTAATGGAACGATTTTACTTCCTAGAAAGGTACTTACCCATATCAGCATCGATGCCTGACTCAGCAGTCGTATAATTTTTTTTAACAAAAGCCTAATTAACGAGTACCACTGCCAGTTATTGTTACAGTACAAGCATCCAACTGGCAGAAATAATATATTTTTGGCACACTGACATGCAAAACAAAAGTGGGGAGGAATATAAAGCCGCTTGCAAATATGTGTTTTTATTTTGCTACCGTCACAATACGGGGCATAGAAAAAAATCAATAAACAGTTTTGAAAGTATAAAACATAATATCAGACAGCTAATACACCCAATCACGCGAGCACTGCGCTCGCCCACAGTCGCTCAAAGAGACACAGAAGTACACAGACACATAATGTACTCAAACATAGAGACGCACGGCCACATTCACCGCAGCAGACGCGGGACACATGGTGCACAGCTGGAGCATAATCAGAGGCTGCGTTACTGCCATTTACATCAACGTCTGAACCACGCCTGTGGATGGATCATGCGCTGTTTCTCATTTATCCAAGCCGGACTCATCTTCAGATCTACTGTTTAGCTCTATCTACATTAAGTTTCTTGTTTTGATTAGTTCATTTGTGCATTTAAGGTGCAAAAATCTGGTTATAGCTCAAGTGAACTGTTGGGAATTTTCAAATAAGTGCATTTGAGATTTTGTGCTCACTGCTGCAGTTTTGCTGCAGAATAATATTATTAATTGAAGATGTAATTGCTTGAAGCACTGAAACATTTTTGAGGACACAGTCAGTTATCATAATTTTAAGTCTATCTAAGTAATCTGTCAATGTGAACGTTTTCTTGGCATAAATCGTTGCATGGAACAGCAGTACCCTTATAAATATGGCTGAAGAAATTCCATTATTTTCTGTTTCTGAGCGCCCCCTTAGGCACAAAGAACTGTGGGACTTGACTTTGACCTGCAGGACATTAACCTCATCCTGGGTATGCTCCCCAGCGAGAAGCTGAAGGTCAAAAGCCATGGCAGGTCAAAGTCTTCAGGGGGCTTCATTTTGCCGGATTCCTGCTTGTCCCCTTAGACCCGGCATCTTCCACAGAGGCGGAGAAAGCGCACTTGGAAGACGGCCTAATCAAGGACGCTTTATCCGAAGCCTTGGACTCACCTGGTCTCTCTACTCCGACTGTAGTCGGCTTGGTTTGAGTCCCATTAGTGTCCCCTGTCACTGGGACTATACTCAGAAGACGAGGCAGGCCCAGGGATGAGGGAAGGGAGGCACAGATAGGAGGGCTGACACTGAGAGAGAGTGGGAGGTGGATGGTGGTTGTAGGGGGAGGAGGAAGGGGCCCACTCCTCTCCACTTGTCTATGCGTGGACCTCTCTTCTTCCAGCTGCCTACGCAACCGCTTATTCTCCTGACTGAGATTGCCTAACTACAGAGAAAAAAAAGAAAGAAACATACACAGAGAAGCACATGTGCAGACAAAGAGATTAATATGTTTGTGTAGCCAAAGGAACAGTGGCAAATTTTTGAGAAGTTCCCAAAAAACACGGCTCTCCTTTAGCCGAAGCAGTGGAATCACACAACTCGAATCAAAGTTAGCAATAAATATCAACCATCAAAAGTGAACAGCTATCGTGCTCATCAAGTAACTGACATTCCATTATGTGATTAATTCATCATCTTTCACAGTCGCTTTCATGCCTGTTGAAACAGAAATGCAAATGGAAAATTGCAAGGGGGTGGGGGGGTGGGGTTCAGGATTGTATTGTGTTCACAGTTTGAAATGGTTGCAAGTGGGAGTCATGCGACAGTGTAAATTTCTACATGAAAACAGCCAATTTGAGCGATCATTAGAGGTCGATTTGACACAAAATCATCCGTGACACAAAACAAATCGCACATCGTCAGGACATGATTGGGCTCCCTGAAACACAATTATAGACTAGCTAAATTGAGGATTTTTTGTTTTATTTTTGTGTGTGTGTGTGTGTGTGACAAGGACATTTGGGTAAAGGCAGCGTGGAGTGTGAGTTAAAACATGGCTTTTAATACAAAAAATAAAAGCATTTATATTTGTTGTAAAAGCTCGGTAATTATATGCAAAATGTGCCAGTCTAAAAATTGTAATAAGGTAGATAAAAGAGAGTAAAAGATATGAAATAATGTATTTTTAGCTGTGAGTACGAGTAAAATAAGAAATTAAAGGATGTAAAGACAAAAAAGACTCATCGGGTAATGACAGTTGCACTCATCCACATCTGTTTTTAAGTGTGCGTGTGTGTGCGTGTAAAAACTGCGGTTAAAGAATGATGTCACATTAACATGTCTGGCCATGTGTGAGTCTGCGTGTGTGTGTGCGCGAAGGAGAGAGAAAAACACAAACGGAGATGAGACAGACACATTTCCGGATGGTTCTGCTAATATTACCCGTCCAGACATCGTACGCATGCACACAGACACAGAGAGAGACACACACATGCTCAATAAACTCTGAGCACGGGTCTTAGGCTTAACCCTCGAAGAACCAATGGCATGTCGACGTGTCAAACTATCGTAAGATGCTTAAAAGGTATTTACTATCCTCAACAGGCAAACCTCCTGCAACACGTCCATTTTCAGTCATGCCAAAAGCAATAACAATTCTAGATGAAAAACACAGAGTCTGACATTTATAATTAACTGCACGCGACCGGTTTAATTTTTCTCATCTTTTGTGGCTCTGGATGCTTTTCTAATTGTGAGGCGGGGGGGTTGAAATTAAAAATCACAGCTTGTCTCCTCAACCTTAACTTTCCGTGGGTGAATTGGTGTGCATATATGTGGATGAAAAGGACACAAGGATGTGTATAAGTAGGGGTGAAGGGAGTTAAGCCTGTGTGCGTGTGTATTTTTCCACAGTTTGTATAGTTTTAATGCAAATTATGGCAATTACAGAACTATAAAAGAGTTGCATAAAAACTGTTCAGCTGCCTAATGCCTGTTTTAATTGTCGCGTGTAGCCACGAGACAACCTGGATATCAGCAGAAGAACGATACCCTGCTGCTGATCGAGTCTCGAAAAGAATCTCGATTTTTAGTCCTCTCGTGTTCGTCTTCATCTCTGTTAATTTCCTGTGACGTTTCAAAAGTTTGCATGAAATTGGCTTGACAGTCGGATGGAAATCATGCATATGTGCTCCGTATAATGCCTTTCGGCGAGTGAGAAAGCGACGGCGTCAAACCAGTTTGTTACTATGAGTAAATACGACTGATTCAAGGAGACACAGACCTGATTTGTAACCCAACGCCTTTCATAATCTGAGTCATTCCATTCAACTTCTTTACTGATAGCTCTGTGTGCGCGCGCAAGTGTGCTCACTGGAGAGTGAGGTGTTTACATCCTCTCCTTTCCTGACTGCCTGCGTGTATGTGTGTGTGTATACTGTCCACGTTGGATCGATGTGTGTAATGATTCACACTAGAGATTAAGAGGTGCTATTACACACCTGACCTGTTAAACAACACCTCTCTTTCTCTCTTGTCTGAGTTCTCCTCTGCGTTTCTCAGCGTTCCTCTATCCTAAACCCACAGCTAATGTCATTTGCTCTTCACTGAAACAACGCTGCATTAAAACTTCAACAAGTACCAGCTTTTGTCATACCCCGTCAATCAGCGGGCCACTTCACAAACTAACAAAAGTCGGGTGAGCCGCTCCCTAGGCCCTGGAGTTTTGGAGAACTGAGGGGGCTGAGGAGTACTTTTGATTTGTCTCTTCTTTGGTGATTTGTTGACTCTTGTGAAGCTCAACACAGTAAAAAATGTCAGCATTTCCCAAGAATATTCCTCTGTGTTTTTTCCCCCACATTGTTTTATCACAGCGGGCCATTTCCCTATGCTGTCATGGAGAGATCAGCACGGCTGTATTGATATACATCTCTCTCTCAGTTTCATGAAAGGGAAATCATTTACCAGTGGAAAGGAACGTCACTGCCTTTTCCCGATACGATTTGTCCCCCCCCTCCCCGCACACACACACACCCCACTTCCCCACACCACGTACACCCCCCTACACCCCGCACCCCACCCCGCTGCCGATTTTTCACTTTTATCGTAGGAAGAGGAAATGGATGTCTGCGTGCGCCTCTGTGTAAGTGCGCTTGTGTGTTTGAAGTTGGACGCATGAAAGCTTCCTCTTCTGTGTGAGCTCAACAGCAGGTGGGCCGGTGTGTGGGTGTGTGTTTGTATCTGTCGGGTAAAAGGACTGTCAGGACCCGGTGTGTACGTGTTCTCGTGTGTGTCTGTGTGTGCGCGCGTGTGGACGAGCGCTTACTTGTTGATTTAGCATTCCGATGGCCTCCAGGTTGCTTTGCAGTCTGGTCTGCATGTCCTCGATTTTGCTGAGGTTTAGAGCGACGCAGCCCTTCTTTTCCATGCTGCAACACAAGTGTATGCACACAGGCAAACAAACATACATGAAAAATAAACTCTTTAAAACAGTACAGGGAGTTTAGCGGTCTGAGAGAAAAAACAGAATAATAAAACTCTTTCCTTCTTGCAGCTCCTTTAACTGCTTTGTCTGTAGTTTAGCTTAAAAAGCACATTAAGTTTACACTTGCTTCTACCTATTCTTGCACAATGACATGCGTTTGCCTGACTGAACAGTTTCAGTCAAATGTCCTCGGAAATCTGGGGCATAAAGAAGTTGGCGTGCATCATCTTCATTATAACTATCTTCATTATAACTTATTACTAAACTCAAAGATGGGTGAGCAAATGGGTTCCAGAAATCATTAAATTATATAAGAAAGTGCATCTAAAGCTGGGGAAAAAAACAAAGCAGCAAAAAACAAAAACAAAACAAACGCAAGCGCAGCCAGGGAACATTAAGAGTACAAGAAGCCATTTAAGATTTTAACTGTTTATTAAAACCGTTTTGGGAAATGACAAACAAATGTTAGGGTCTCCTATCTTCAGACCGAGGGCTGTCTAAGGAATGTCTATTAAATTAACGACGGTGGATAATGGTGCTCTGTACGGGCTGAAGAGCTTGCTGCCCCCGCTTTACGCTCTTTCTTTCATGCCCCAGTGAACCTGTCCAGTTAGCATTTGGAAAAAAAAAACCTTCTAAATACTTTATTGAAGAGTTCTTAGCCCATTAAAGTACCACTGTACCTCCCCAATGTTAATTTTCTTGTAAAAGAGCAAGCTGGGATTTTCTATCAGAGCAGCGGACGGGAAGACGGTCCCATTTTGCCTCAGCTGAGAAGATGCGCGCACTCATTGAAACGCTAATAAATAGCCCCATTGTTCCTGTAGATGCGTGCGCACGCTCACACACACGCAGTCATAAACTTTTGCCCTTATTAGTCGCAACTGAAACCATTTAAGATGCGAAAGACACTTGAGGAAGACACAAATATTTGAATTGACATTGTTTTCGGCTCCCGTGCATTTGCAGCTAACAAAGGCAACAACAAAAACAGTAGATAGTAATAACGCAGCTTAAAAACAGTACATAGCAATCTCTTGACTATTTCCTCCTCTGATTTTTGAATCATTTATATGGATTTAATATTATTTATTAATTAATATTATTTCTCTGGATCGTCGTACAACTCTGAGTTATAGCATGTAGCTTAGAGACTGAACAAAAGAAATGGTTGCTCCAAAAAAACAATTTTTTAATGGCAAAAAACAAACTACAATTACAAATATATCTAGATAACATGAATATTTTTGATAAGTTCCCCCAAATATGTGCAAGAGAAACACAAAAAAACCAATCCATACATTCCCCAGCTGACAAAATATAATCTGAGTCCCTGCATATTAGCCAACTAACTAATTTAGCTTGGCCAATATAAGTAAGAAAACCTAATTTCCTGAAAATGACATTTATAAACTGAACATAATTGCCACTGACCCTTGCAGATCTTTTAATTTCACACCCTAATGATGATACAAAGAACATTAATAAGAGAAATGCAGAAATTTCCTTTGATCTTTCAAATTTCGAATGCCGCTTGAAAGACGAGTTCCATGAGTTTCCATCGCTACAGCGAAGGGGGAGAAAAAAAAAATAACAGAAGACACAAACTTTAACCACAAGCCAATTCCATAAAATCCAAAGCGCCACATCTACACATTTTCCTCAAATGATTTAAACGCTTTCCTACGCGGTAATGTGGTCTTCAGCAGATCATGAATCATCTCCGCTGCTGAGACAACTGTGTGAGATTTATGCACTCGATGTGAGAAACCGGCGAAGTGCCGAGCGCTTGGCTTGGCGCCCGTGTAAACATGTGTTCCTGTGTTTACACGCAAACACAGATGTGTGTAATTAGCAGCCTAATCCAATCAGTGTGTGTATAATTACAGTCATTAGTGTCAAAGCCAAGCGGCCATGCTCTCTAAACCAGGCAATAAACTACGTGGTTCCTCTCCTGCTCCAGTCTCACTCATCTTTCTTATTTACTGTCCTCATTTTTGCTGTAAATTTTATGCAAGGCTCGGCTCTCTTTTCACACAGCCGCCCTCTCATCGCCGCTTTCTGCTTTTCTGTCACTTTGGTTCTCCTTGTTTGTACAAATCCTCTGCTGTGATCACTGGGTGCTCTTAATTGGAAGCACATCGTTAGCGGTGCAACTGATGAAGCCTGATGCTTTATGAGCGCTTCCCCCACATGGGTTGTGTCAGGCAGCCACTGAGTCAGTGCTGCCAGAGGCAAACAGCATCAATCTCTCTTTCCGCCACTCACTGCATATCAATGTGTACTGGTATCATATTTTCAGATATTAGCAGAAATCATTTTTGGGTTGTAATGTCTGTTGTCAGAGTTTATCCTTCTTCTTTTTCTTCTTAATAAGCATTTCTGCAGGAGAGAGGTGGGAAGGGAAAGGAGGGGCAAGCGGCATCGAAACCCATCAGGCCACACGCAGCACTTTAGAGGGAGGTACAAGACACTTGTACAAGTGATTATCATGAGGGGCTTCAATGAGATTGTTAATTGACACTGTGATGTTACTGCGCAACAAGAGTGTAACAAACTTTTTTAGTATCACCGATCCAGGGCATTAATTGTGCACATAACAACTCCTATCATTGGTTTTTAGTTTGAGCAATACCGCTTTTACCCGTAATGGCAAAATAGCCTCATACTTTGCCACTCGGCTACTTATTTACACAGTGGAAATGAAAGGCAAGGTGTTAGTTTGATAAGCGACGTAATTTGGTCTCCGTGGCTAAAAACCTTTGACATATGGACTGTAGATTGTACATTGTTTAGGATCAAACTCTACAATCCGTTCTATGTCCAGAGCCACACCCCTGCATTGATATTACTGTCCTCATAACAAGGTTTCTAAGGTGAACAGAAGTTTTGCCTACTTTTTAACTCTTTCCCCCAGAAAAATGTGGCCTTCCCTGTACCCACCAGGACGACTTTTGACACCTCAGATGAATAATTTGACGACCATTGGAATACTTTCCGAGTTTTTGCAAGAGTAGCTGCATAGGCAGAGACCACCCTCACCAACTTTCAATGCACACCCAGTCATTTTGTCCTATGGGGAGGCCTGAAATATAACAGAAACAGCTCGGTTCAGAAGCGTTACCCCTAGCAGGCTTTTAAGGGATTACAGTGCTGAAGAAAAATATATATTTGAACATCTACAATTCTACAACATCTGGAAAACAGCTGCTGACGAGGATTACAGAAACGGCTACTAAATGGATTTGGATAGACACGATGTAGTGTAAACACCGTTTCACAAAAATGTCTGCTCATACAGACATGCTTTTTGTCAAAACATCACCTTATTAACAAGCGCTTATTCGATCTGTGTGTCTAAATCTAAGTTTTCCCGTCTGTTATGGCAGCAAATTGAGCTACGAGTTGGCTGATGCTTGGAGATTTCCTTATCCTTCATCCACTAGGTGGATTTTGAGCAGAAAATGCAAATAAATATGCCAATATCCTTTTTGACTCTTAAGATTTATATTTGCATGTAAAAAAGCTTCAGTTTTGCGTAAGTTGTTGAGTTTTACGTAATTTGTTGAGGTTGAGAAATGCAGAAAATTTCGTTTACCGAGCTAACACAATTGCGGTCCCCTCCATCAGGCCTCTCTGCGCCTCCCTGTGGGCTTTACTTTTTCACAAAATAACAAATGCAATGAAAGGCCTTCTCATTCAAGCAGCTTTATAACAGTAGGTCAGGTAATCATAATAAATTTCTTTAATAAAGGCATATCTAATGACAAAACCTTCACCCCGTGTTGACTGCTGTCAGTGATAGTGACAGCAGACAGACATTGTTAAGATACCCCCTGTCCCACCAGTAATGAAATTTACACTCTGAATGTATACGGCTGCCTTGCAATCATGACATTATCTATTGCTTTATAGAAGTGCAATTTTAACACATATGGCATTTTTTGGTAGGTGCGAGTGTGGGGGAAGGTGTGGGCATACTAATGAAATAAAATAAATTAGGAATCAACATAATGAAGGAATGGAATAAAAAAGGGGGGCAAAGGAGGAAGAGGGGCTGGATGGGGGTGACACTATGGAAGAGGCTTTCATTCACTGTTTTTATCTCGTTCCGTGTTATTATATTCGCTCAATCAAAACCCTCTCTTATGCATACATCTATATGAACTGCCTCTCTCGCTCTGTCCCTCTCACTTGCTCATTCGCAATTATGAGGGAAAGACAAAGAAAAGCGATTCATCTTTCTGTCGCGGCCCCTTAATGATATCATTAAAATGACTGACAGCTTTGAATAGCACTGGAAACCTACCCCAGTCAAAACAAATCTGATCCGTTTTGGAAACAGAGTCTGGTGGTTTGTTAGGGGAGGGGTGCAACATGAGCACATGTTAAAAAAAAAAAAAACGAGGTGAGGTTAGAACGGGGCGTGGGCGGGAGAGCTGTTAATGAGGGGTACCTTAGGGGGGCTCACACTTGGGGTATGGGGAGTACCGCTGCAGGCAGGTGCCCCCACAAACACCCCCTCTCCCGTACGCGCGCACCCTCTTTTCTCACTTCCATCCCACACCCAATCCCATCTGTGCCACGTTCGTTTTCATTGGCTTAATGAACATAATAAATATATCTCCTCTCTATTGATGAATGCTATTTGGCAGCCACGGGGGTGGCAAGCAGGAGAGGATGGGCACTTGATTGAAGTGTAATCATTGTTAAAGGCCCAGCATGAATAACATATTCAGATTGAGGAAGAAGAAATAAAACAGCAGCACGTGCGCACACACGGGCACTGCTACGCACAGGTGGCCGGGCCCGCGGGGCGTTTCATTCACAACTTGGCACTCCTGCTGTTACTATCATCATCAGCTTTGTTCCGACCAGATTGTGTGCGAAAGAGCCAAACGTGGTGGCTTTTGTTACATGCTAAACTTTGATCAGCTGCTGAATGCAAACAAACGTATGCCTTTAAATGTGTGGTCACACACACACTCATACACGTGCCCACATATATGCAGATGACTCACGTTTTCCTGTCTTGCTGTACTCCCCAGTCCCGGAGACGGGCCTGCAAACAATTATAAAAAACAAACCTGTTTATGATTGACTCGCTCTTGTATCTCCTTATTTGTAGTTCATTGCTTTTCCACTCTGCCCCTGTTCACCTTGAAGAGTTCCATGTCTTTCTCCTTCTCATCCACCGCTTCTTTCAGTCTCTTTACCTCCGCCTTCAGTGTGTCATTAGCCTCCTGAAGGCATCTGACAAAAGCAGAGAGACGCTGAGACGCGTTAAACAGAGAAATATACATGGAGAGGAAGAATAGCAGACACCTATTATCATCAAGAGACTCTTGTTAACATTGCTGACAAAATAGTCTTTCAAGCAACACCAGTGATGACCGCGTTTCTCTCTTTTCCAGAGCAGCCTTTAACTAGCAGTTCAGACATCATCGCATACACGCATATACTGTAGTCCATTATAACACAATTCTTTTTGCACAGCATTTATCACTTACCCTAGTGACTATCTATTTCAGTATCTTGCTGTGCCCACCAATTTCAGACCTATTAAGAATTCTGAAATTGTTTTATTTGCAGGGGGGGCGGGAAGCAGACATTTTCCGGTTAGGGAATATTGAAGGACTGTGTTCATTATGAAAAGGAACCATTGTGGGAGATGTGATTTCGACAAAGGTGTATGGAGTCTGTTATGCACAAGAGCCACATGGTAACATGACAAAAACATAAAGCAAAGCACACACGAGCACACACGAACGAGGACACGTGTGAGTGGAGACAGAGGAGAACATGGTTACGGTGGTGCTGGGTGGGATTATGAACGTATGGCACTATAGCTAGACAGCTTTGATCTCTGGCATGAAGAATATGTCACGCCCATGTATGTGTGTATTTATGAGACATGACTAAACAGAAACACTGTCAGGTGTGAGTATGTCAGGGAGTCTACCTGAATCACCTCAGCATATGCACACACACACACACGTACACAGACACACTTCATGCTGCCTCACTTCCAAACCACCGCCGACCATCTTCAGTCATATTCCCTAAATAAAGCGATGTACAGGGTTGAAACACATTTATTCGAACATACTTGTCTACAAACGCAAACAAATCTAGCTACTGAAAAATATCGCTGTGCCAAATATACTTACTCTTTCTCTTTAGTGATGATAAGTAGAGCTTTGTTTTGGGCTTCAATCTGGGCAATAATGCTCTCACTGGAAGCCCTTAGTAAGGAAGACATGTTTTTTAATGTAATTCTACACAAACTAACACATCAACAGTTTTTGGCTGTCCTTTAGTTGTTTGAATATAAACAAATAGATCAAAATGCACCATTAAACAGGTTTAAATATATAAAATCAATATTTTCTACAACATAAAGTATTTTGTAGATTGATCTTGAACTGTAGCTGCACATAACAGTAAACTATATGATTCACACATATTTTATAGCATGTGCCAACTAAGAAAACATTAATAACTTCCTTTTATTTCCTTAAATCCTCTGTTTTTATTTTTTAAATTCACAAAAAACATGTTGGGAGTGTCCATACTTTTGCTCAGTGATCCAAAGGTTGACATTAGTCATGACCAGCTGGCTCTCGTGCAGAAGCTTTGCATTGTCAGCCCGCGTCCCCTCCAGCTCTGACCGGAGCGTGATCACCTACAGTCGATACAGTAGCCAAGAATTATCCATCAAAACTTAAGCAGTTGCAATCTTTTCAGCATTTCCTTATTGCAGATATACTGCCCCCTTTTCTCTACTTTACCCAGCAGATTAGTGAAGTACACACCAATATTCACTCTAACCAAATCCCAAGTAATTTAAACTGGTTAGCAGCTTAAAGTATTTTTTAAAAATATTAACATCCTGCAGCTTCACACATTTATGGACTGCATGTCTCTGTCTTGTAAACAGACACGCCTGTGCACACGCTCAGATGCAAACATCATATTAAATATAAATGTGGGGTGGAGGGGAGCAAAGGTGTGATTAAAGAAAAGCTAAAAAGCGGGGTAAGTAATGCTTTAAATAGAGGGGGTGCAAAAAGGGTGAGACTAAATGTCAAAAATAGAGCATAATGGCAACACAAGAGAAAAATTAGGTAAATGGAGAATAATGGAGGATGAAAGAGATGGCATTTGCAGACACAGGTATAAATAGCAAGGTGAGGTATTAAGCAGGCGGGAGGGGAGATGGAGGATTTGGTGGGTGGGTGGAGGGGCAGAAGCAGACTGGAGGCGAGATTGGAGAAAGGGAAAAGATGGGTGTGGGGTGAACAGGGACTGGATGGCACTGGCCAAACTGCTGACTTTTTCATTCTGCTTATCAGTCAGGACCTTTCCAGGCCTAAACTCTGGGGACCCTGACATATTACCCTTATCGCCATAGAAACACCTTGATATGCCATACCATCTTCCCACAAAGACTTGAGCAAACACAGAAAAAGTTTCCAATATGTGGGCCGTGATTTAAGTTTATAAAAATGTCAAATGATTAACCCGAAATGTCAAAATATCAACTGCAGGTATGAGATGAATCAAGCACGGTGTGCATCTGTGTGTCTATCTGCATGTGTATTTTCAATCTCACACGTGCACAAAATATATATGTTATTATTTTACATTGCCAACGTGTTTCCAGAAAGTTAAAGAAGATTTAAATTTAACACATAGATAAGACTGATTCTGTTGCTGCGAAAGAAATTGTATTCCTGAGCAATCAAACAAAGAAAAGTGATTAAGAATCATTATAATTTGTTTTATCATCCAGTGACTTCAAGCGAGCATAACAGAAAAGTGAAGGAGGCAATGATTAGCCAACAAAAAAACGATCAGCATTAAAAATAAAAGAGATTATTGTCTGTAGCGTCCAAAAACTTTTATAACTCGACATCTGTTTCCTGATGATTGAGCATCCATTAAATATGCTTTGAAAACAGAAAAAAACCCACACTTTTAGTTGCCTGAGGTCAAGGTTTTTAAATTATTAACGACTTTATCTGACAGAAGTCAGTCAGCCCAGGGCTACAAACAGAGGCACCAGTTCAAAAGTTTACAACCTCTAAAGCTGATGAATTTTTCACCTGCACAAGAATATACGACGCAGCAGACAACGCATCGGGTTTTGTTTTTGTTCCACTGTAATCCAAAATTCAAATCTGTTGCAACACAAGGAAATCCACGAGACACTCATTTGTTTAATACCTTATGCATCCACTGAAAAAAACAGAACTGACGTGCATAAGAGTAAGCAATGAGGCTGTGAAGACGCCAGTGACACATAATTAATAATTCAGTTTGCGTAACATGATGAAAAATTGCGCTTTTAATTAGGATTGGATTAAGGAAGGGTTGCATTTCAGCAAATAAGCACTGAAGAGAAACCGTGGGATCGGTGAAATTACATCAAGCAAATCATTAAATTTTGAAGAATAAACTGAGTCAGGGTATCGATTGTAATTACATTAACAGTGGAGTAAATATTGTCAATCCCCCGCTGTTTGTGACTTCATCTTGTGTTTTGTCTCGTGCTCTGACGCATATTCACGTGAAAAAAGTTCTGTTTAAGCATTCATAGCAAAACCCCCGCATATTAACACACCCATATTAATTATAAGCGCAAATATATCAAGCTATACCATTCAAAAGATCAAATAACACCCACCCACGCAACACATGGGCGCGCGTACGCTGGCAGGATCTGCGGCATGCTGTAATGACAGTAATTACCTGCGGTCTCACATTAACATCTCCCTCCTGACTGTCTGACTGGCTCAGCTAGTGGAGGGATGTAAATCGCAGCACAAGTCTGATGTTGCGATTAGGTCTAAATTACACATCATCACTCTGTTTCCAGCAGTGTCAAGGGAGGCAGAGAGAAGGGTTTGTGAGGAAGAGGGAGGGACATTTGTAGAAAACGGATGGTGGGGGGGTGGGAGACAAGGAGGTGCCACTGCAACAGTGGGGAGGAGTAAGTCAGCACACCTGCTTAACATTTAGATTGGTTTTGTTGCACAAATATTTTAGCAGATGATGGGGGCTAAAAGGGGCAACAAAATGCATTTATAACCAAGTTTGGTGATACCTCTTGTCCTTTCAGCTTTATGCTCCAGAATATGAGTTGACTACTCCTGCGCTGGTGAAAGATTTCAAATCTTTACAGCTGCTGCACCGTTCCTTTTTTAATTAATTATTTTTTTTATTTATTCTACCAAAAAGAGAAAAGAAGAAGAAGAAGAAAAAAAGCCCGAGTCCTTCCAGCCTACGCTTTTCAATAGATGCAAGCTAGACTTTGCTGGACTCAAACATTTTTTTCTGAACCTATACATCTGAATGAACTTTCATGACAAACCTGAAAGCATACCTGCAGATGGAAAATATAAAAGGAAGAAAGAAAAGAAAGAGAGCAAATGATTGTAGAGACTTTAGAAGTTAATAGATTTTCCATCTTTTCTATTCTCCATGGAGCTGTGGACCGGTATCACATTGCGCATTGGACAAAAGTGTATTTTCACTAAAAGCCACCAAACCGTCCAAGGTCAGGGGATAAACATGCGTCAAAGCAGACTTTTCTTGGTAATGAGAGGAACATAAAAATGAGTATAAAATCAGAAACAGATAGCCTAGTTGTTGCTTCTACAACCATCAAACCGCTAGAGCCGAATATGAGCCATTACTCTGTTCCACTCAGCTCATCAGAGCACATCCTCTCATCAAATTAATGAACACATTTATTGTTAAACACGTTTTTATAAAACATTCATTCATTCTGTCTAATTAAAAGACCCAACAGGCCTGACATCACTTAAATATGCATACTTATCACTCACATGGTCTGAATTAAAGATCCACAAGTGCGTGCGGGGCTCTGTGTGTGCACTGTATGCGTGCATGTATGATGGTAAAAGAGAATGAGGCTTCCTAAGCAGGCCTTCTCACTCTAGGCTTAATGGTGGTAATCGTGGCGTGACCCAACATTAAGACAGTGTGTGCGTGTGTTTATGTGTGTCCCACTCTCCCTAATGGTGACGATGATGACATGTTCTCCATTAGACTAGTCAGTGGGCCACAGCAGATCTAGCATATTAATGATGCTGATGATGGCTTCTTTAATTACCTTCGTCTGCTGCTGCGTGGCCTGACTCCTTTTCCCCGATTCCTTTCATCACACACTCTCCTACGCATGCTGCTGGGTTGTTTATCAGTGGTTGCCATTACTGAAATCCTCTGTCTTGCATCTAGCCTGTGCGTGCACAGCTACATAACCAGCCTTGGTTGAAGTTTCACAAGCCCCTTCAGGAATCAGTAGAAAATAAGTTTAAACTTGTAAGGCATACAATGGAAATATTTTACCAAGTTCAGTCAATACGCCAGCACTAATATAATATCAAACAACATCCAACCTTAGAAATAATTCAATTTTGCACTTTTATTCCACAGATCCTGTATAAAGGAGGGTAAGCTAGTCCTTGAGGCGTAACAGGATTACTGACAAAAAAAAGAAAAAGAAATGTGCAAATATTGTCGTGCGGCGTCTAAAAAAGAAAAGGAAAAAGTCGACGTTTGATGAAAAACTCAAACAACAGAAAACTTTAAATGCATTATGGATTGAAAGGATTCGCAACAGCACAATGAGTGATGTTTAGCTGTCCGGCTGACCGGGTCGCACAAGTGCTTAAATAACAGCAGCAAAACAAAAGAGCAATTTTAGGGTCTGAGGTGCATCCGTGCTGTTTTGTTTCAGTGATGAGTTTGGCAAAGCACAGAGTTACGGGGAGGAGGCGCTGCCCCAAAGCATCTTGGGGGAGAGGGGAGCGGGAGATTGACAGACGGGTTGGTGTGAAGTCTGCAGTGATGCGGATGCTGTAGCGGTCCATTGTGGCGAAGAGAGAGCTGAGCAAAAAAGTGAAGCTGTTGATTTACCACTCGATCTACATTTCTACCCAAACCTACGCACGTGAGCTCTAGGTAGTGACCGAAAGAATGAGATCATGGTGGTAATAAGCTTCCCCCAAAGGGTGGTTAGGCTCTCCCTTAAACATATTCTAAGAACCTCAGCATAACTCGTTCACATCGAAAGGAAACTGTTAAGGTGGTCCGGTCAACAGGCTAGGATGCTTCCTGAATGCCTCCTAAGTGACTGCTTGGAAGCCGCGGGGAAGACCGAGGCCATGCTGGAGAGATTACATCTCATAGCTGGTGCGGAAACTGGAAGAGCTGGAACATGCTGCCAAAGGTGTGTGTCTCTACTTAGGCCACTGCCACCATGATCTGCACCCAGATAATCGGCAGAAAATGGATGGATGGATAAATATAGCATACATTGCAGTACGTGGTTTGCTTTTTAACTGCAAGGCATTTATACATAATTCATTAGGTTCTCCTGCACACGCAAACACGCACACAGATCCACACACAAGGACTAATAAATAAAAATAGAATAAATAAATAAAAATGTGCCAAGGTCAATCTCCTCGTGGATGCTCTTAGTTCAGTGCTCTCAGCTCAGCGACGTGGGGCTATCACACAACACAGCTTGTAATAGAGTGACACAACTCTTGGAATCTGTGAGGGCGAATTTAGCAGAGCTAAACCTTGTTGCCAAGGTGAAATAATTAGATGTTAACCTTGAATAATTACAGTATTAGTATTTTCCCTTACTTTTATTTGATTAATTAAACACTCTCATGTTTGATTTATTAACAAAAAAAAACTAATTTCCACTCTTTTTAAAAGTGTTGTAAATCTTGACCAAGGTGACAAACTGTTTATAAAGTAAAACATGAAATAAAATAAAAGAGCTATGACTGATGTGAGTCTGCCTTGGTGAAACTAACAAGGCAAATACGTATTTTGTGCTTGAACAAAGCTCAAAAAGCTTAAGAAATCCAACACATTATCAATAAAACAAAAACCAAAGGTGACAGCAAAGAGGAGAAAAAAAAACCTTTCAATACACCTTTTTCTTATCGCCTCTTCCTTCCAGTCTGAGACTAAATTCTTTCTGCCATATGTCACCTCTATGAACCCGTCTGTACAGGAACTTTTCATGATTTTGTACCGAGACAGAAACACAAACGTACAGCCTTCTTTGGTAAAGAAGGATATTGGGTGACAGCTAAGAAGGACGTGAAAAGTTATAGAAACAACACGCGAGGGGAAAAAAAACATGGTTAGTTTTCCTGCTTGACTGTCCTTTCCATCTCTCAAATGAATTACAGCAGTGTAGCTTAATGAGCTGTGTGGGATGGTGATGGGACACACATGCACACACACTGTGCAAATACAAAGTCCATTCCATGGTTTAACAGTCAGACAATTGGGCAACTTCTCTTTATTCATCAACTAAACAAATGAGCTTCATTTGTCTGTCCTCATTTCGCCATGTGTGTTGGTGTGTATGTTTGTGTGTGAAAACGGTGATCGAGCGCAGGTCGTTCTGAGCTAATTAGTCCAGGCTTGGGGGCTTCTATCACGTATAATGAGTGAGATCAGTGAACAGCTACAACCGTTACGGCGAACCGACATCTCAAGTGTCTCTAAAATTTGAAATATAATACATGCTTGTTTTGCAACGTGCATCCACTTAGCCAGATTGCAAACAAAAACCAAAAAGATATTTACAGGCTTGCACATACAACATGCTGTTCCATTTTTTTTTATACAAAAATCTGCAAACAAAAGTTCCACAGTTGAAAGTAGTTTGAGAGGTCCTATTGTGACTTTTTCTGGCTCAAATGAGAAAATCTTTCCATATTGCTTTAAAAAATATTTCTTCTCATTTCCAGGATTTCAAATATAGATGTTTTGTCAAGCCATGAATCTAAACAACCAGTCTTTGGTGCCTAGACCTTCAAATGTGGACGTTTTAAAAGAGAAACATTACTTATCCATGTCCGTCCGGTGTTGCTATGGCTGACGTGTCAAGGCACTGCCAAAGATACCTGTCCACATTTCTGTGCCAGCAACAGAATAGCAGTATTTGTTGCCCTGGGGTGAGAACGCACGAGTACTGGATGACATGATTTGATGGAAGATTTCTATTACGCAGTTAGGACCACAAATTTACAAAAACATATTGGCAAAACAAATGAATAAGGCCCTAATTCTAGCAGTCGAGTCCCAGACAGTTGATTCTGTTCATCTGGAAGTAGCGTTTTCAGTGGGAGAAACGTTTCGTCACTCATCCAAGTGACTTCTTCAGTCTCAGCTGACTGCAGCTTTCCCCAACCTTATAAACTGTACATTTGCATAAAGCTCTTCCGTGTTGATCCAGGCGTTGTTTGTTCTCACTGATGTATAAATCACATATAAATGAACCAAAACCATAAATTAATAATTAAAACCCTTAATTTAAATATGTTTTAAAATATTATATTGCAGATAATAACGGCCGGATTGTCATAAAAAGACAAAACAATGGCTTTTGGGGGAAAAAATTCCCAGACCTTCATTACAGTTATCCTATAAAATGTACCTCAACTGGATTTAGATCACATAACTGACTCTGCTAATGCAGATTATTCCAGTTCTTTACCTTTAAAAACTCCCGGGTTGCTTTTAGATTGTGTTTTGGGCCACTGTCCATCTCTTTGAAATGCCATTTAGTCAACTTCGCTCCAGTACAGCTGAAACCAAGCAGATAGTGTATCCCTATACAGTTCCGTCTTCTGTCACATCATCAATAAACAGCAGTGATCCAGCGCTGCTGGAAGATATGTATGTCAGTGTGTCACACTGCTTCCACCACACTTTACAGATGAAGTTGTATGCTTCCAAGCCTTCTTCATACTCATTTTCCTGCCATTTCCATATAACTTCATCTCCAAATAATGCTGTTGCAGAGCTGGTGTGGCTTTTATTTTCAGTGCAATATCAGCTTGGTTGATGCAGTGTTTAGCACTGTCAGCTCCCACGCTCCAAAGACATGATTGTGAGGTTAATTGGTAATTATAAATTGGCTGTAGGTGTAAATGTGAGCATGAATGGTGGTCCGTCTCTCTGAGTTAGCCCTATGAAGGACTGCACCCACCTCTCACCCTGTGACACATCCTCATTGGTTAATGCAGTTCATGTACTTTAGTCATACAACTATTAAAAGATTATGTTTAGGGAAATTCCAATATTACGTGGACCTAACTGCACATTATAGCGACATTCAACACACCCTTGCACAACTTAAATTTATATTGTGCATTCACACACAGATTGGTAAAAATCTACAAAGTATTTTTTCACATTCAGATGCAATTTTGTATTTTACCCCCTTCCAGAAAAAAAAAACTTCATAACAGAATTTGTATGCAGTTAAATACTGCCTAATGATTCATTGTGGGAAAAGGTGGTAACAGGAGGTAGCAGGATGACTCTTTGTTCCCTTTTTTTTTTTTGGCAGTTCTATGTTTTTCTCAAGGATATTAACAAGGGACCAGACTTCTCTCTGTAATCACTAGGCAAGCGCCCCGCTGACTCAGAGTGATTAAAATCTACTGTCTAATTGTATTTGTACAGATGACATCAATAGTAGTAAAGATATTTGGGCAACTAAAAAAGTTTAAGAGCATGAAAACATGCTTATAAACTTTGCTATCTGAAAACTTCTCTGCAAATTCTCATTAAAACTGCTTGAAATCTTTAACTTCATGCTCAAAGAAGTTGAGGTAAACACACTAATGACTATGATTGTGTGTGTTGTGTGTATGGCTGAGTAAGTGTGAGGGAGAGGGAAAGAGGGATGATCTGATCAATCACAAAAACATGCCTTATTTTTACCCTGATTGGTATTTGAACTGGACTCATGCAGAGGGACAGGACTGAGCAAAGTGTGCATGTATCTCTTCGTGTGTGTGTGTGTGTGTGTGTGTATCAGTGTGTGTATGTCCTGAGCAGCATGCATGGAAGCGCAAAACCGACTAACATGCGAATCGTTAACTTCATACCAGAAAAAAGATACTAAACAAACCCAGAAAACGCAAACAAGACTCTTTCGCGCACGCCTACGTGGTATACACTGTGCATACAAAGACATACATAGAGAAAAAGACAGAGCTATCTGAGGTTCAGCTTCTGTGCACCAAGGCAATTTGTAATATAGATTTCCTCTATAAGCCACTGTAGAGTACCATTTACCATTTCAAACCCTTTGATTTTTTTTCACCATTGGATAATTCATCTTCTGCCGCTCAATAACCAAGATTGGGACCTAATGAAGGAGTCATAGTCACAACGGCCATCACACAGGTGTTTAAACACAGTTTGGAGTCAAATTCACTGAAAAGCTCATCGGTTGTTGAAATGATGGAGGACACGAAGCATCCAAAGGAAAAATGCAAAGAATTGTGTACAAAGGTGGGTCAGTGAGCGCATAACGTATACAAATACATACTTTTTAATACATACATTAAAAAGTATAAGAGTGATTAACTGAATTATTTATAACCAGATGTAATCACTGTACTTGCTCATACAGTATCTTGAACTTAAACCCAAAGGTTACTGAAACATTACAGTTACAGTTACAACAACACCAGTAGTATTGGGAGCATTTTTATTGGCTGAGCAATGTGTTTCAGCCACAAGCCAAAACATGCACATACTACTTATGCTGCATGAACTTTTACCACTTTAGTTACTAAAGCGGAAAGCAGACTTTAGGTTCCATGCCAGAAGGCTCTACTCTGTTTCTACTAATACTAAAAGGCCAGAGAGGAAGTCCATTATTGATATTGGCAAGATTCTGAACTCATCTAACTTGTCAGTCCATTAAGGTCACCTGATAGGGGTTTGCAGTGTCTGCTTTACTATCTTAGTCATTAGATGCTCATGGCTGTTGCTCCTTAAAATGCTGTGAAGAAATACTATGATGCGATGGGTAAGAGCTGGATGAGAACATTTCTTGCACTTTCATATTAATCCATTAAATATAGGGCTATAGCCAGCAGCCTGTTTGCTCAGCTTAGCATGAAGTATGGAAACAGAGGGAAACAGCTAGCCCAGTTCTTTGGAGGCCCTGTAGAGTCAGGCTAGCTTGTAAAGTGTGCCCACAGTTTTGCAATGTTGTATCCACGAAGTTGTGGGATAAAAGAAAAACAAAAAAAGGAACTGGAGTTTGGGATTGGATCAGCCAAGTAAATCCACTTTAAGAAATTTTAACAGTAAAATCAAGGAGTTGACATTTCACAGCTTTCATTGTGTGTTTAATGTGTACTTCATGCCAAAATCAAAAGCCTCAATTTGAGGCAGTTTAGTAACCTACAGTTCAACTAGTCCATTAAAAAATCTGTGTGAAGACTGCAAACTCAGGCACAGATTACAACGTGAGTTAGATAATGGTCTCAGAGGCCTCTATTCACAGGCAATGGGACCTAGCTAAACAAACAGCTAAAACATGAAAGCTCGATTAGCTCAATAAATAAATAAACATCACAAAGAAAGGTATCTAGAAAAATTACTGTATAGATAAAAAAAAGGGAATCAATCAAAAGTAAACATGATCAAATAAGGAACTTAAATCAAAAATCAACGTGGGTACGGTCATATAAGGTGCTTTGCTAGCTGTCCCTGTGGCAGCGAAGCTGAAGCAGATGTTAGAAAAGGTTTTCAGCTGCATATCCAGTAAGCGTTGTACTTTCCGTTAATTATCCACAGCTATTCACTACAGCCACAGTCATTTTGATGACCTCTGCATAAGCTCATCGAGGAACCCAGAAATCCAAACAGTGTGTTGATTCCAATGAGATTCAAACAATTACAGCGGTGATGAATTCCCTTGGCAAGTATTATGGATGCATTCCAACAGCTAGCAGTTCACTATCCAAGCCACAGAAACTTTCCTTCCTAGGTAGCATATCAATCCCTTCACGTTTCTTCTAACCGCTAAGATTAATGTCTCTGTCCACACAAAAAGTCTTGAAGCCAGGTACGGTCACACTGTGGTCCACTAAGTATGTGTACCAATATCACTGCAGTGCTCCAAATACATACATAATAATAAATACAATACACAACACTCTGTGCTTTTCCTCAGAGAATGGTCTTAATCAGATCGCCAAGCTCATCTGTATCATTGTCTAAACGCCTCAAATACCCCCTGATGATCGCTGGAACAGCTCCATCATTGAAACCCCAAAGTTTCCTGCGTGGGTCCTCCAGGATTACAGGCCCTGCACTGGGCAATAGAACTGTCAGCACTATCAGCTGATCAACAGCCCCCACTGCAAGAGTGTAAGATGAAGAAAAACCTTTAGTAGTACACTAAACTTGACTTTGCAAGACTTGCAGAACAAACACTAGACGTTTCAGCTTAGTATAAATCACAATGAGCAAGAAAAAAACCCTAAAATGTTCCATTCATGCCTCCATTTTCTTAACCGCTTATTCAATTTAGTCACAGGGATCTGGAAGTTCTCCCAGCTGTCATAGGGTGAGAGGAAGAGAACACCTTGAACAGGTTGCCAGTCACATCACAGGGGTTACACAGAGAAGCAGACAACCACGGACACACACTTACACTTCTACGGCTAATTTGGAAGCCCAGTTAACTTAACATGCATGTCTTTGGAATACCTGATGAGAACCCATGCAGGCACACGGAGAACATGCAGCAACCTGCACATAAAAGCCCCAGCCGCCGCATTCAAACCCAGAGCCGTCTTACGGTGAGACAGCAGTCTATTTTTGAAACTGTATTTTTTAATGATAGAAAGAAAAGGAATTTACTGTATTCATTTGTGAACATTTAATTGCCTTTAATCAGTCAGTTGTGCTGTTTTCAGGATTCCAGGCTTTTAGAAAATAGCTACATTTTTCCATAAGAATAAGAAAACTTCATCTTGATGGATAAAGGGCAAATAAAATTAAAACCATGGGGACTGGGCGAAGAAAATCAACTTATTCATCTTATAAGATTTTTCTATATTTTTGAGGAATTTCCCGAAACGTGTCCGCATGAGGAAAAAAAATCCTTTAATATTGCAACTTTTATTATAGAAGAAAGAGACCTTTTTTTTTCTTGATAATTCTTGCACTAGCAGTCATTGGCACGTCTGCTTCAATCAATAGTCTGACATACCTCTGACAAATGTCATGCAAAATTTTTGATCACAGACAACAGAGAAAAGAGAGCCAGCCACGCAGCAAAGGCAGACATGAAAGAGTTTTCAACACTCGTGAAATAGATGAAGAACTCTTCGCGAGCGCTGACATGGCTTCTGACTGACCAATCAGCTGGCCTTAGTTGGTGTCTTACTGGCCCTGGGCTATCACAATTGTCAAGCCATGGTGCACTAAACAGAAGAAAGGAGAGCCATGTTATGTGGACTGCATTATTCACAAGGACAGAGTGGAGGGAAAAAACGGAGTAAGGTGAAGGAAAGTGAGTGAAGGGGAACAAAATGAAAAGAGAAGAAAACAACAGAGCACATGAGTGAGAGAGGACAGAAAAACAGGAGTGGGAAAGAAAAGAAGACACGAAAGAGAAAATGAAATACATAAAGAAGAAACTTGAAGGTAAAAAAAGGGAACAAAACACATAATCAAGGCATGAGAGAGCACCGTGGTGTGGGGAAGCTTACGGCTGGATTCAGAGTTTGTCAAATCTAAATGAACATCACTTCCCTACACTGGCTATGGCCTTAATTATCCATTCTGCCTTTGTACAGCGGCAGCTCAGCTCTGACAACTGCTCTCCCTTGAGATTCCCCCCAGCTCCCAGCTAGAACATTAGGGAATATCAGGGAATATTACACCTAGGAATTAACGCTCCAAATCACCTTGCTAGGTTTAGGTCCCGCATATACCCCTCCCTTTCTTGGACAAGATAATCCTGGCTCTAGCACCGGATATATGCCACTAATCATCAAAAAGGCAAGGGGGTGGGTGGAGGGTTGCAGGGAGGGAAGGAACAGCAAGGAAGATCTTCAAGGGAAAGGGAGAATAGAGGAGATCATGAGTATTAGTATTCATGTTTATGTAGTACAGTACACCTGGCTTAAATGTTTCATCCAGATGGGTCAGCGAGAAAAATCAATAGGCTGACTGGTAGAAGAGTTAGATAATCGCATTTAAATAATGAAGTGGTAAAACCTGGCATAGCTGTAATTTGTGTACACACAGTATCAATTCATTTTCTTCTCAGCAAACACCTCACCTGCATTGTGCCCCGAGCCCCTTTTTAAACAAACACCTGAAATTATTTGGGAAGACTGCGTCACTGAGGTTTGGTGCGTATTTCTTCACCTGGTCCAATGCATCCTGTTTCTCTCTCTCTGCTGTGAGTTTCTGATGGACAGCCTCTGTCAGCTCCTTCTTCAGCCCCGCAGCCATTGACCTGCGAGCGAAAACAAAACAGCCGAGCTTAGTATGATCCTAAGACGAGGCTTATCAACGAAAAACAAAACAAAAGACAGCTTAAGTGAGCAATTCGTTTTTGGTTAAACTGATTTCATTATTCAAATGTATTTTACAAATACATTATTTCCATTAGCGCTCCCCAAAAACAAACAGAGACAGAAAATCCCGATCCGTGTTAGTGTTTAACGCAGGCCCCGTGAAGTGTGAGTATGTGTGTGTGGCAGCCGAGCTAAGGGAATGTGAAGGGGATCAATATGAAGGGGTCTATTCCTGCCACGCACCGTGCGTCCGTGCGTGCGCGAGTCAGTCAGTGTCTACGAGTGTGTGTGTACGTGTATGCGAGCGAGCCTGTGTGTGCCGGCTGCCCTGGCTACAGCCGAATCAATACGACAAATGATTACCATTTCCACAAACCTCCCTCCACAGCCTCACTTCGGCCGCTCTCGGGCCTCGACACCCCTCCGCCAACACTCCACACAGACACACACATATATATATATTTATATCTATATACACACACACATAAACAACCCCCCCCCCTCCTCCACTCTTGACCCATACCTCTAAAAAGCTGATATAAAAATGAGAAATTACAACTTTATGAATAGTAAAAGCATCAGGGCCTTTTACGGCCAAAAGTTTTTTGACCATAATCTGAAGTTAGCATATTATTGATTTTACAGTTAAAAAAAAGAATGACTAGGCAGGGAAAGACCACAAAGTCAGCATCTGTCTATTAGTTTTTATTGGCTTTTGTGTTAAAACGACTCATCCAAAAATATCAAAACCTTAATAGAAAGCCCAGTATTTACCCAACTAAATCTTTCTAACACTGGTGATAAATGTGATTTATACTTCATACTTAAGTTCATTAATCAGTCTATTAAGTGCTAAAAAAAATGAAACTTTAACTTACTACCACTTGTTCTGTCTACAACTTATTATTTTCATTATCGTTTAATCTGCCAATTATCTTTCATTTTTAATTATTTACACTGTCTAGAGCAGTTCCCAAGGACCCAAAACCTAAAGTGTTTTTACATGATTATAGGTTTTATCCTCTCAGAAAGACAAACCCCAAATGATAGAAGATCAAATTTTTAGATTTGAAAGGCTGGGGAAACTTGTTTTGTCATTTCAGATTATATTTGATTACTTTATAAAAAATGTCACGGATAGCTGTTGCATTAAGAGATGGCCGATAGCAGAAGGGTGACAAAAATAAGAGAGAAACAAGAAGGCGATATCTCTAGGCCACCAGTGCTCTCCTTAGATCCTACAGTTTTCCTTGGGTAAGAAGTGAATGATGAAAAAGTAATGATCAAAAAAAATTATGAAATATGAAACCTTGATAGTTATGAAGGCACACCAGCAAGAGCTGGGCAATTTTAATTAATTTTCTTCTCAGATGATTAGAAGGCGATAAAATGAAGAATAAAAATCCGTATACGTTTGTATAATGAAAGGAAATCGTAGCCGACTACGCTCAGAATCCCTCACTAAATGTTCCTCAGCAACTTTAAAGCTGAGCCTAATAAAGCAACTCATTGGTAGCAAAAGTTGAAGGAAAAGCCGTACAGCCAAAACAAAAGGAAGAGAAAATGTCTGACAGATCGGTCCGTAGAGAGAACATATGATAGGATGAACAGAGTGGGAGAGAGAAGGAAAGAAAGAGAGGAGGCGTCCTGTGGAGAAAGAAGGGGGATTTCCCACAGCACAGATGGAAGCCATTAGCATGGTGCTGTTGCTTAAAAACCTTTCATGTCTTTGCAGTTATTAGATAATACCCGGTTAACAGTAAACAGCATGATTCTGCAAATGGATATAATATGCAGGCACAGCGATTGTTTTACCATACAGCATCTAAAATTGGTTAAAATCTAATAAAATGTAATAATTCAGAATGTAACCTATAAAGTCTCCATACTGAGTTTTAAATTGTCAGTTGACGAGCAAAATGTTCCATGGCTCAACTTAACCAAGAAACTCCCCGAGACGGAGACCGTAGCGGTGAGGTCATGTCGAAGCCAAAGCCGCAACCACAACTATGCGTGCACAAACAGCAACACACAAACACACACTCGACTGGGTGATACATGCTTGCTGATGTCATCACCGCAGCTCTGGTGAAACAGAGAGGTCAACCAGAGGTCTCACCTCTGAACTCCGCGACCCAACATCTGCTTGCTCACCTTCTCCCATCAATACATGTTTGTATACATTTTCTCTCGCATGAATCCAGGAGCAGATAAAAGGGAAAGCAGTTCACATGTTCAGGAACAATGTAACATTTTGCTTTGCAGGCTCAAACAATGTATGCATTTAGAGCTCAGGGCTGTTCTGCTCAACACATGTTCGGTAAAAAAAAAAGAAGCCTACTGTGCGTCGCACGTAAAAAAGTCTAAATGTTTTTGATTACCGAGCTTACGCGAGGGACGGCGGGAAGTGGGATGAGAACGGAAGCCGCTTTCCCTTTTTCCTTCTCTTTGCTTCTTACCTTATTTTCTCCTCTGCTAGCTTGCCTTCATTCAGACACCCCTCCATCCGCCTCACCTCCTCTGCACGGGCTGCCAACTCCTCCACTGAGCAGGAGAGAGAGAGAGAGGGGAGACAGAGGAAGAAGAAAAGTGTGCGATAAAAAGCAACAGTTCATTTCAGACACACTTAGTTGGGATTCATTAGAGAACAGGCCTTATTCAAATAATCACACAACCACAAAAAAATGCAAAAAATAGTCATAAAATTGCCTCAGATAGCTCTCGATGCAGAGATGATTTTGTTTTTTGAACTGGATTAAAGAAATAACTCTCCGAGATGACTACACACTTGCACGACACTTTACATCTTTTAGCAGGCAAACGTTAACTGGATGATTTACAAAACCTGCATACGGAGGTCTTTATTGATTCTTGTCAAGTTCAGCACGAGTGGGAAAACATGAACTGCGAGTCACCTTCAAAGCGAACCAAGAACTCTGCCACAGAAGAGGCACTGAATGCCTTTCAGAGGCGGAGAGGGAAGGGAGGAATGAACACAGTGCACTGCTTACAGTTGGTCGGCGAAGCAACCTTTTGTTGAGAGACAAAAGGGGTGCTCCCTGGTTTCGTCAATAGATGGCACTCTTTACCTTGAGCAGGCCACTTGAGCTCATACCCCTGACTGCAGCCCTTCAATCACATACCCTTTTCAGCCGTCTCTTCCATCTACATGCAATAAAACCCCATTGTCCTACACTTAGTAGTTTAGCACATTGAGGGATGCATAATAAACCACTAGTCAGGTTTCTTGGCTAGGTTTGCTTTGCAGGCCCTGTTCAGTTTGAATTTAAAATTTAGGATTTGCCCCCGCACTCCCCTCTTTTTTTTTTGTTCTGTATGCTGTTTTGTGAGTCAATGTTTCTTCATAGCTCTTAAAACCTTTTCACTAAATTCAGTATTCATTGAATATAACATAAACTGTCAGCCATCGGTGACCAAGGCTAGTGAATATTGAGAAGGTCTGTGCGCTGAATATGAAGAGGTGTGTGCGCTCCTGAGTCTGTGTTTATGCGTGCACGTGTGTGTGCGAGTGCGGGTGTTTGTTGAATATTTACGGAGCGGACCTTGACTTTCTGAGTGTGTATTTGGGGGTGTGAAATAGAAATATAGGAAATGTGTATTTCTGTAAGCTTTTTAAGGCCACACAGAATGCTAGGATAGAAGTGGTGGGAAAGACTGAACAGGAGGAAGCCAAAACCAATACCATAAAGGAAACAATACAGAAAAGAAAATCCACATTTAATAAAACTATGACTAATTTATGGTTTTGTTGCATCAAAACTGTTTAAACTAAAGCCCTAGGAAAATTGAAGCTGCAACTGCAATTGCTAAATATTTAACGATGCGCTTTTATTTGTGTATCTATGTGCATGCATGTGCCCTGCCTTGGCTATTTTACCAAACCTCAAGGTGAAAGTTTTGCTATGAATCTCAATAATCAATAAAGTGGAGATGTGAAAACTTGAGATGGGGATCAAATTCGTATTCAAGGCATTCGCTTTTCAGGTGACCTCAGTGACACCTTCCACCAGGGGAAGCCACAGAGAGAGCAATTAACTGCATGCGCTGACCGTTTACACAAACTCTCTTATTTGTGCCCGAGCTCGCATAAATAAAGGTGAGCACGCAACTGAAATACACACTGAAAATTAAGTGAAAAACAAATTTGTAGAAATACGAGGGGAAAAAAAGGGCATAAAGGAAGCTGGTGCAAACACATACAAGTCCTTACTTAAATGTGTATATTTAGCTTGGCAAGACTTGATGACCAAATACTGACAATTTTTTTCCACATAAAATGAGGATCTGCAGAGGGGGTGTGGATTTTGACACTTCTCTCTTTATCTTAGTAAAAGCAGAACTGCGATCCATATCCTGAGGTCTGAGGCCCTTAGCAAACTGTTTTGAGTGGCTTCATGAGCTGTGTCCGTAGTTCACAATTTAAGATCTTCAGTCCTTCTCTTTCTTAGCTCTTTGATTCTCGTCTTCACAACTTACGGTGTGACATTAGGCCACAATGTAACTCTCTCCCGATCTCTCCTTCTCAGTGCCTTCGTAGGAGCTTCAAAGCCCATCATGCAGCATCAGCCTATAATCACAGATCTGCGGTCAGATTACCCTGCTCTCACCGCTAACCTTTAACATGAGAAGGATGAAAACCTTGCTAACCCTGAATCAGTGGTTGGGGCTAGGCCCGGCCCTGCCTGGCCCTCATAAAAGCTTCATAAGGCTTCATGGGAGCTTCCTTTGGCTTTGTTGGGGGATTCGGAGCCGGCTAAGGTGCTCCCGAGAGATGTCCCAAAGCCTCCCAAGACTCTTTCTCTCTCTTTCTGAAGTTTCATGGGCTTGCAACACTGCTTTTGGGTATCAGCCAAAAGGTGCAGACACACAGCCGCACACTGTCATGCACACAAATACACCACAAGAAGACCAAAAAAAAAAAAAGAAAAACCACACCTCGTATGCACACAACAGTGAACACTCACAAAGACAAAGACTAACACACACAAACACACACGCGTACACCCCAACACACTCCCCTCTTGCTCTCTCCTCTTCGCTTTATTTACAATCCTCTGGCAGCGGTACAAGGGCCCGGGGCTATAACACACGGCACCTAATGCTCAAACTGCCAGGTAATCTCATGTCTGACATCCCCCTTTGATAGAAACTGATCAATAGACTCTTGTAAAGGAGTCATTTTCTCTGATGTTTCTACCAACCACTTCTCTCTATCTCTAACTCTCTCTCCTTTTCGCCCCCCCCCCCCCTTCTCTTTTATTAGCCATACATTTATAATTCATATTTCAGCGGGGCTGAGTTTGCTCTGAGACAAAGAGAGAGAGAGGGGGGGGGGGGGGGGGGGGGGTAAGGGGTAAGGGGTGGGGGGGTATGCTTCTTTGTGTAATAAAGAACAATAGTGGTGAAATGATGGGGAGAAATGCCAGTGTTTGCTGCTGGTTCCGGTGAACAACAGTTTTGGGGATCGATAGAGTGTGAAATGGGATTATAGCTAGTAATAGAGGTGAATTGGAGGAGAGAGGCCTGTGCACGTGTGTGTCCGGGGATCCAGACTGGATAGCAGCAGCGCGCACACACACACATGCGCGCACACACATTCACACGTACAAACGAGTGCACACACAAACGTGCAATAATGATTTCATCATCTTTAGGCAGATGCACATCAGCAGCACAGAGGGGTGGTAATATCACATTTCTGTTTTGGTGGAAGTGTGGAAATAAGGATATAGTGTTTTTGTTTATGCCGTTATTTCATTTGTTGTCACACGGCATCACATTTATTTTGCATTATAACCAACCTTACAACACATCTTATTTAAGATGTAAGATGACTCTACTAGTCGGGTTTGAATATTTTAAAGATCCATCCCCGCCCGTGTTTCACGAGCAGATGCTATGAAAACACCTACTTAAGAGTACGCCACATCTGATTTTCCTGGAAAACAGATTACGAATACAATCGTCCCTTCGGTACACCTTTATGTGCATTTTCTGTAATGGCTCGTGTGCACTGTATGTTCGAAATAGTGCAATTTTCCGCATGTATCACACACACCCCGGCCTATTCCGAGAGCCATAAGTGACAGAATGACAGTAAATTTGACACAAGCACCCATACGCCAAGTTTAAGGACTTTTTTCTATCCTTTTTAATCACTCCTTTCTTTCCAGTCTCTTCATCCTATCCTGACACAGTCTGATTGAATCCAGCTGCCTTCAGACACTTCAATCTAATCCATGTGACACTTCCCTGGTTTCCAACTCATTCTCTTTTCCTGCTTCTTTCCTTCTGTCTGGCCACAGAGACCTTTATATAATATCCATTACTCCCAAACTACATTTATATATTAAACTGTAGAAAGCATATCAACAGCATCAGAGGTAAAAATGCTTTGTTAAAAACACCAAAAATGGCAATTTATCTCGTTAACTGTCTAAATAGCAACATCAAAAATGACTTTGGACTGATATGATTATTACTTCTGAAAACCTCATACTGGCAGCTACTGTGCTGATAATTCATTGATTTTTAATTTACCAGCTGAGTAATTTTGTTATTTTACATAACAATTTACAGACGACTGGGTTATAAAAGGCTAATAAGTTATGTAGAGTAATTTAAAGCATCTTAAATATGCATTCCTGATTAAATTATTCTGGTTAGAGTCAGCTCTAGCATACATTTTCTTGTTGACTCACAATTGTATACCTGTTTCTGCCTGTCCATATTTTTCTTATCATTCAAACCTGTTCACGTTCACAGTCCAGTCCATCTTAGATGAGGTCTGCTGTTATTAAGCAACAAACAAAATCATCACCACTCAATGAAATATTTTCATAATACAGAAAGAACCTCGACGAGGGCTTCATGTTAATAAAAAGGCCCTTTGTTCATGACAGTAATTTCTCAAGCTGACTCCTCACCCAGTTTATTCAGACCACTGCTATATCCAGGTAAACAATGCCCCCTTTGTTATAATAATGCATCTTTATTCTTCTTAAGTCATTACAATAGGCTCTGCATTGCTGGATTGTATTTGCTGAAGGTAAAAGCTGAATAATATGTGGTTTTGTGTGTAGAGTAGAGTTGAGGGAATGCGTTTTGATCACAGACAAAGGCCAGGCTACACAGCGTTGTCCTTCTGTCTCTATCTTGTTAATGAGCAGTGTTCAGTGAGCAAGCCAGCCACTGTCTGCCACAGAGAGAGACCTCAGATTCATCTCTCTGCGGACAATAGGTGATTGTGTGTGTGTGTATGTGTGTTTGTACCTTGGAGAGCCAGTGTGTATGTGCTAATTAAAGCAGTGGGAGTTGGAAGAAATGGCTGCAAGCGTGCGCATGTGAGGTGTTTGCCTGGCGTGACCGTCGATGTGTACGTTAATTCTTAATGAGACATTTCTGTGCCCAGAGAGACCCAGCCATCACCATTCCTACACTGACGCACTACTACAAAGGCCACCATTGGCCACACGCACACATGTACAGACACACACAGAAACCAGATCATTACCATACAGCTAAAGCAGTGCACCATTAAATCAAACCTCTATCTACAGTGTGTGTGTGTGTGTGTGTGTGTGTGTGTGTGTGTCTGAGTTAACATGGTGTGCAGACAGCTAGCTACAACATCACCACACTGCTGGCTAATTTGAGCTAACTGATTGAGCTAACAGCAGTGCGGGCGGTTCTGCAACAAAAGACAGGACAGGCTGCGTACTGTAGCTCCTCTGGTATGCGATGGGCTTCTGATCGCCAATAATGTCCAAAACCTTTGCAGCGGGGAAATGTTCATAGAGTGCTAATAATAAAGGCAGGGTGATGAATGGATCAAGCAGTGAACTGACATAAAATCTTTGCTTTAGGTCATGTTGACTTGCTTGTTAAAAAAATGTGGATGCTGAATCAAGCACTGGTGAAATACAGGTTAATTTTCACATGATACTGAGTACAGTGTTAGTTCAGGCAGGCCACAAAGTCAAGCATAGCCATATTCCTGTCAGATCAATTGATCTCCATGCTTGCCCACAGCTGGAGGCTCAACTAATGCATCTAGCTGGCAAATCTCATAAAGGCCACACTGTGTAAGTGTCTTTAGGAACCTACGGCTTCTTCTCATCTACATGCCACATTGCAACCCACCTTCATCCCCACTCTTCCTTTTCATGCTATGCTGACAGATTCATATAATGCGTGCAATAACACTGTCATTGAACCCTACTCTGTTTTATGTTGGGGTCTGGCTCTTGCTCTCTCCGACTACAGACATCCACAAATGCGCGCAGAACAGCAGAGAAGTCCCTGAACAGCGACACAATACTGAATATTAATAGCGTTCTTCTTATAAATATATTAGTCCTAACTGAAATATGTATATGTTATCAACATGAATATACGGTTGACAGAAAATTATTAGTTTATGACTAACTGCATACATGGATCAGGACCAACGGCAGCTTATCAGTTTATGGACTGATTGCTACCTGTAACTTGGTGACTGCTGCGCAGCTCCTCCAGCTCTTTCCTCAGCTTTCCGATGAGAGTGCTCAGGGTCTCATTCTCTCTGATAGCACTCTGCAGCTTCTCCTGCTCCTTGTGTAACGCCTCCTGAAGCATCTGGGCCTTTCTTCTCTCCACATCCACCTCTCGGCTCTTTCTCACAGACTCTTGTCTGGCCTCCTTCAGTTCCTCATCTGACTGCCTGCGGAGTGTCACCTGTACCTGCAGCGTACGGGCCAAAGAAACATCCAGCGTCTGTTCGGTTTAAATATGTTGCACAGTTGTGTTTATAATGTGCTGTTGCCATGTAACAGTTGCCATCAATAGACCTCTAAATATATCATCAGAAATCACGTATTATTTGCTTTGCTTGCTGCTTACATTTAAAGAATTTCCAAAATGGTATCGCATCATATTGTATGGTCCTGAATAAAAACCAAAGATAAAAGATATATATATTTCCATTTAATCTAAAGCTGGAAAAGACAGAAGGTGGTGGAAATGATGGTGAATATAATAATAATAATAATAATACAATAATAAAACAGAAAAACATCATGAACCAATATAAATTCTGTGTTTCTGTAAAAAACACACATTTAGTAACCCAAAAAATACATTGTCAAATACAATTTCCTTAAAAAATGTTTTTAGTGTTAATGGCTCTGAACTCAGCCCTTGTATGTATGACTGATAACTCATGTAAAGGATTAGACTCTTGTATAATTATGTATATATGCATAATGATAAAAGTTAATAATGTGTACATGCATTATGCATGTGATGAATGTAGATGTATACTTCAAGATATGTGTACCTACATGACACGGACTCATTATGTGGTATTCCACAGGGGAGTTGTGTGAATGAATGGGCAAGACTTGACAGCAAGAGAACCTGCCGCTGTGTGTGTTTGTGGGAGTAATTGTAAGTGTGCGAGCATATGATTTTGGTAAGAGTAACATGTGTTCTGCTAATATGTGACAAACACAAATTAATGTGCGAAATCAAATATTACCGTTTCCACCTACCCATACACGGCTAAGCAAGCGTACACACAGACACGCGCAAACATAGACACTCACACACATACAAATGATGTGTCCAAGACTGCCAGGAATGCTGGCGTTCTGCCAGGCTACAGTCACCACTTTGAGTAATTTGAATATTTAGTGTCCCATTGAGCTCTTAATTGGAGTCAATTTCACCAGCCTTGGCACCGTTTGGTGCTTTAATTAATGGCGAGGCAATTTGTTTCTGCCAGACAATCGCAGGACAATCACATGAGTGGTGGGTGTGTGGTGCCCGTGGAGGTGGTTGAAGTACTCCTCTTTGGGAACTCAAACATGTCCTTAGATTGAAATGACTGCATCGCGAACATTTAAGGACAATGGCACATGCGTCTGAATTTAAAAGCAGACGGGACAAAGGTCAAATTAATATAGCTCTCACTAAATTAGAGGACAGGTCAGCAGATATGCATTACTTTAGTACCTTTTGGGTGTTCGCCAGTTCAAGCTCTAAGGATGCCACTTCCTGTTTTGAACGAATCACTTCCTGTTCCAGCTGTTTTTGATTGCTCCGGTGAGTTTGCTGGGAAGCAGCGAGACTTGGTTTCAGACCCACCTTTTCCTGGACTCTAAGGTAAGGAGAGCAAAGAATAATTGCCTGAGCAAACCGGTCTGTAAAAAATGTGCTGCCCAAGTTAACACAGCGTAATAATATGTAAACCAGATAGCATATTAATGATTACTGAAATTAAAAAAAAAAGATTTCAATAGATTTTTACATTTGCCAAGTAACATAATATATCTACTGTGTGCCATTTAGTAAGCAGACTGTTGCGAAAATGAGAGCGAGTTGGGGGTGGAGACTGATGAGAAGGGCATGAAAGGAGAGACAAGGACAGAAACCGAGCAGCAGAGGAGAATGAGAGTTTTATAGACTCTGTTATTACTGTCTCTCTAGCTCTGACTTCATCTGAAGAATAGTGTTTTCACACACCGCAAGGTGTTCAACCTGTGTTGCACAGCGCTGAAACACACACACACAAAGAAAAAAATGAGTGCTGGAATGTAGCAAAAACTGTTTGTCCATGTAAATATAAAACAAACTTTAAATATAAGCCTACATTTACATTTGTCAGCGTTACTTCTGAATACTGGAATGTCAACAAATTTTATCTCTCAGCTGTTATCACTGAACATAACTGTAAGTATTGAAACTGTGGCAGATATATTTTAATGTTTCATTGTGATGATAATACACAGAATGCGTAATCCCAGCAGTGCCATGCAGGATATTACCTTCTGCAGCTGCTGTCTGAGTCTTCCTAGACTCAAATACTCCTCATCAGAATGAGAATGGCTCCGACGATAGAGCTGCAGGTCACACTCCACAGCAAGTTTCTATAAGTAACGAGAGAGAGGGAGAGTAAGTGATATAGATAGTTAGAAAAAACATATTTTTTAAGAACATCCCGCTTGTTTAAATCTTATTTTAATCAGTTCTATAACCCTAAAAACACCTAAACAGAAACTTAAATAGAAACAAACCACCAAGTCAAGACACAAAAGGGCGAATGAATTGAATGAATTGCATTTCAACAGATTACACTCATTTTGGTTTACTAATAAATGGCAGTGGCATTGATGGGCCATTAAGGAAGCACATTATTGTGTGTTACACTCATTTGTGTATTGATTTGCACAGAGAAACATGACCTTGGTGTTTCAAGCACATTATACAAACTGTAAAACAACAAGTTCGAACTTAGCACGTGACTCTAGCTCATAGGAAGTACTATGAGCAATCGCGCTCATGAACATCTGCCTTGTTCTCTTAATTACAAATGTATATATATGTGTATATATGTATATCTCTTTGGAAAACAGTGAAAGTGTTACACTTTGTTTTTTACTCCAGAGAGCATCGCCAGGAGTAATGCTCTCGCTTTTTTTCATAAATTGCTTAATGTATCACTACCCTCAATCTTACCCTATTAGCTGCTGTCCTTTATACAGGCAAATTATGTAAGTAATTCAAAAGTAGACATCTTTATAGGAAAGGGAAGAAATCTTACTTATCTTCAACTGTCCATCTTTATGTTATAGTGAAATATTCTCTAGTCGAATATAAATTGACCAGTAGAGATAGAATTAAGATACTACACTCACAATTTGAGCCAGTCCATGGTTTTCTTCCCCATTTATCCCTCAAATATGAAACGCTATAACTTCTAAACTGCTTTTATAGTCATGTTTTCTTTCATTTAAAACTGTTTCATGTTTTCCACACTGTATTTCTTCGTAAACAGGAAATAAAGGCAATGGTGATTTTAGGGTTAGCCAAGCCCAACAGTGACATGAGGTAGCGCATTAGCAGGACGTGAAGCTCCATAAGAACTTCTAACCTCTTGATAGGCGCCTTACAATCAAAGTCATTAGCCAGTGTAATAAAGGGCCTGAGATACAGCCATTCTTCAACAGCCTAACTCTTTTATAACCAACAGATTAAAGTTGATTGGATTAAAATGACATTCTGCCCGTCTGACCTTGGCGGCAGCAGTTAAGTTCATCCAAATTAAATTTCTCCGTAATAAAGATGATTCATTTGTTGCCTGACGTAGTAAATATAAAACAGAAAGGGGGGAAAAAAGAAGAAGAAAAGATTAAGTGACACACGCCAGTGCACAGATGCACAAATGCGCACTAGTACACACACACACACACATATACATGTGTGCGTACAATGTCACAAGCACACAGAGCAATATATCCATGCATGCACTTGTACAGCATGATTGGAGCTGGCAAGCACCTGGGTGCACTTGCAAAAATAGAGACACCCATCTGAGTTAACCCCAAAAAAACAAGGCATGTATTCAAAACCTAGTTTTTAAGGAGGTGGGTGCATCCATGAAAAAATACATAGTGAGACAGTAAAGTGTGCAACAGCATTAGTTTCTTAGTTTGAAATGAAAGGTTGAACTGGTTTATGACCGAGTTTTCCACTGATCTCACAGTCAACCTCATTTGTTACGTGACATGATTACACAGAATTAGTGTATACAATGAATCACACTGTTTTCAGATGTTTCATTAAGTGGAAGGAAAACAACTCTTTTGCAAGAAAGGTTAATACTATTTGTTATGCAAGCAAATCAGGTTGTCCACATAGATATAAAGGATTAACTATGTTCATGTATTTGTACGTGTGTTTGTGTCTGGATTTATCCTTTTGTTATTGCTGTGTCTGCATTACGTAAATGTTTTCCCGAACCTGCTGATTGAGTGTGTCCATCTGCTCCTGAAGGGATCTCATCAGGCTTTTGAAGTGCTCCACTTTTTGTTCACTCTCTCTTAGCAGGTTGTGACTGGCCTGAAGTTCATCTGTTAGTTGGTCAAGAGCCTCCTGTGAATTCTCCCACTGGCCAACCTTTTCCTGATACCGGCGCTCCAGCTCAGCTAGCTCTTCCTTCAGCGAAGAAGCTGCTAACTGCGACTCTCTTAGCTGCCGTTAAAACAGGTAGTCAGACTCAAAATTAAAGGCATATTAGACAAAACGTATGTACGTATTTAAAGGCTATATCGGCCATTATTAACCTTTTCCTGTGAATATTGTAGTTCCTCCTCCAGACGTTCCACGTGCTCTTGCACCCTGCGCTCCTTCTCTATTGCTGCCGTGTATTTCTGCTTAAAAATCGCAGCCGTTTCTTTCTGCTCCTGGGTGTGCAAATTGGCCTCTTTGAGCTCATCCTTGGATTCTTTCAGCTGCTGATTAAGAAGTTCCACCTCCTCCTTCTCCTTATTCAGCTTCTTTTCAACTGTATCAGCCTGAGAGCAAAATCAAACAGAGTACAGATGCTGATGTTGACCTTTGTTTTTCAATAAAGACGATGAAAGCAGTCAAATTTAAAAAGACACAGTGGCACGTGTGAATGTGTGGACAAAAACAATGTGAAGTAGGAAGCAATAAATAATCTCGCAAAACGTAGACTTTTAGATTACATAAACTATTACAGCAGCAACCATCATCATCATTATCATCATGCTAAAATTCAAACAGTGAAACCAAAGTCATTACTCAATGCTTCGTGACTAAACGTGCCTTAAAAAGCTACTTGAACAGACACATGCTAGTTTGTTTAACATGGTGTAATTTACTGCACTGCTCTACAGTAACCTCTGTCATAATGAAAGGGGAACTCAGGAAGTGAAACCGGGCTTAATCCTGCCGTTACACTAGGAATCCTACCGTAGCTCACCTTTCAAGGGGAGAGGTTGAGAAAGTTAAACCCGCTCTAACACTCAGCTTGAGTTCATCCACATTAATCCCGCTGTAATCTGGATCAGAACACGAGGGTTTTACGACTAATGACAGCCAACTAGTTAGATTTCAGCGGTTCACTGCAGCTCGGTTTAACCAGGGATTAACTGGGCCCGCAGGACTAACACTGGATTGAAGGTGGCACGAGAGAGAACTTGCTCATGCAAAAGGAAGAAAGAGACAAACCAGAGGAGAGGAGTCATCGACTCTTACTCTCTGTTTTAGAGTGGAAAGACTGAACAACCTGTGTAGGTGTACGGCCGCGTGCGTGGACTGCTTAAAAGCATTGACTCAGCCCATGCAGCCTCTGTTTTATCTGAGCGTGATGGTGGTGAATGGTGAATGTTTGACGAGGTTGTCTGAGGTAACAGTTTGAAAAGAAATCACACGGAGAAGAACCACACGCTATAAAGTGAGACGTCGTACGTCGGCTTTACATATCAAAGCTGTATTTATTACTTGCTCTACTTGTGTCACTGTATTTCTCTCCTTTAATGAATTCACTATCCTACAGGCCAAACACTAATGGTGGACTTTGCATTTCTCTCTGTTACTGGATGAAAGGCCTCATAACAAGACTTAATGGGGACACTATGGCTTTCTTGTGACCATAATCAGGAGCGTGTGCTTTGGGGAAACAAACAACCCTCATTAAACATGATGGAAAACACATCTGACCCTCATGACCTGACAAGCCTCATTTAGCCTGATGTTTGAGTATTCACTGCCGTCACATGACTACCCAAGTTGACCCTAAGTTGATAATAACTTTATTCTTGGTCTACATTTCCCTATCTGTATTCATGCTTAGTTCCAATTAGATGTGAGAGTTTCACAAACAGTAGAGTCATCGTGTCTTGTTTAGTAATTCAGATGATGTAGATTGGAATATATGTAAGATGACTACAAAATAAAGCTTGTCTGCCGTAAGCGAGTCGGTTTGCCGTTCCTGGCAGAAAACTCTGACTACTTGATTGTCTACCGTGATTTAGAGCGCTCGCACTCAAACGCACAAGTGCATCCGTTTTTTCCTTTTATGTTCCTCATTGGATTATCGCAGTAGATGGCTTTTCTGTTGGATTACGTCTCAGCCGACAGACAAGTGAGCACACAAAAGAGTCGACTTCTGCGCCGTTATGGACCTCCGACTTAAACCGTCCTTGAGCTTTGTGACCTCCGGCTGTCGGTCTTTCAGCCTGCTGTGCATTTGGCCGAGCTCAGAGTTGTTCTGCTTCAGTCGGCTGTGAAGCACGGAGCCGGTCCCCCCTCCGGGTTACGCTTCAATTTTGTGAGCCTGTTTCACGACTTCCCGGTCAGAGTTCAACTGATCCGTAGATTTCACAAGAAGTGAGCAAAGGTGAAGAGGAGAGGAGAGAGTTTCTCTTTACCTGTTGCTCCTTAATACGGAGCTGCTCTTGTAGCTGCTGTTGTTCTTTCTCCTTCTGCTCTCTAAGGTGCTCGATATCGCTGACCTTTTCGCTTAACTGACAGGCCTCTTCCTTGTGCGCTCTAATCGTGCAGTTTAAGTGTCTTACCTCTTCCTCCAGAGCTGTCACCTGAGCCAAAAGAAAGAGAAGAAAAGATGAAAATTGAAAAGGATGGAGACGAGGAAAGCTTTACGCTGGGATACCATGCACATCCAGACAGACAGAAGAGATAGTGAGGGGGTGGCAGTAACCAAAAAGTGAGTGTCAGGTTTGAGTCAGAGAGTTTCCCAGTTTAGTCTCAGGACCAGCTGGGAAAATGTAGGCACAGCAAACATGAATGAGTAACGATTCCCTTTTCCTTAGCTCCAACTTTCGCAGAGCCTTTGAGCAAGGTGCTACACCTCCCATTGCTCTGATGGAGCTGCTCGGTAGCCAACAGTAGAAGACTGCTGCTGGTTTGGGCACTTCCCTTGAGTAGATGTGTGCAACTCTGTGGGTGTAAAGCAAGGAAGTGTTGAAAAAATAGGGGTGATCACTGAACCTAGCCTCGGCATATAAAAGAAAAATAAAAAAAATTGTAGGAGAGAATTGAAAGCCCTAAGACAAATTTCAAACCCAAAAACCAAAACATAATATAAAAAAGAAAGCGCCTTTTTCATAAAATACTGCTTAAAAACGGCCAAATATGCCGTTTTAAGGGGAAGAAAGGTTTCCATTTCTCCGAATTATAATTTTTTAATCTCTAAAAACTGCATGACACAACCAGAAAAGTGAACGCAGACGAGCCACCGCACCTGCTTCTGTGTTCCTCGATGCTTCTGTTCAGCTGTTATCATTTCGGCTCTGAGCTGCAGAATGAACTCATCTCTACTTCGAACCTAAAAACAGAGAAAATTAACAAAATTAATAAAAACGTGCATTTAAATAAGTTGCACATCCTGGCATTTTAGCCTCTCCAGTTCCTTTAATTAAACAGACAGAGAGAGATGGACCTCAAGGTGTGAGGTGTGGAGTTTGTCATGGCTCAGAGCCAAGTCAGCCTCCAGTTTGGCTTTGCTCCGGTCGAGGTGGGCGCACTCTTTGCTTCGGTCCTCCATCAGGACTCTCAGCTCATCCCTCTCCTCACGGAGCTTCTCCAAAGACCTGTCTTTACGAAGCAACTGTTACATTTGCACATAAATTAGCATCCACACCAGGGGAAAAAGCTTTAAATGTCCAAAGACGAACATGTAATGAAACAATATTAATTCTAAACCCACTCAACATTATCCGACAAACAATTAAAAACAGGTTGCTTTAAAAAGTGATTCCATTATCAAATTTCAGTGTGGTTAACAATAATCATGAAAAATGAAACTGATGTTTTTTTTACCTCTTTTTGACACTCTGAGTGTTGTCCCTTACTTTCTGCGAGCTCCTTCATCAGTGTACAAATCTTAACCTCCCTCTTCTGTATCTGTAAGATGAAAGCATTTAATCACACATCAAACACCCATTTTTTTGTTGTTTTTGTTTTTTTAATCGCAAAGCCACAGCCGCTCTCATAAGATTCGGACAAGGGAACGTCGTGTTGAGAACATTCGCTGGCGACTCTGTCACCGTTTACTGAACTCGAGATAAAATATTTGAGTTGTTGTTTTCATATTTGTGTGTTTCAGGTAATGGTGGCGGTGATGGGTGAATGACACTGCATACAGGGAAACGGCTGTTGATGCTTCTCTTGAGTATACGCTACGTCTCACAGTAGCTTGTGTTTGTCTGTTTCCTTGGTGACCTTCCCTAATTACCCACTTCTGCTCGATGCCAAATGAGTATGTGAGCGTATGCGTCTGCATGTCTGTGTGCGCTTTCATGTGGGTGTGATTCCTTACAAGTTTGCCCCGGGGAAATGTTTTGGACATTTTTTGTTCTCATTTCTCTTCTGTACGTGTTCACCGACTTCCTACCTCGCCGCGGTCTTTTTCTCATTGAGGTTGGTGAGAACGGCCAGGTTTGAGTGTCGAGCCAAAAAAGTTTCTTTTTAACTCCGGGATATTTTTGCGATGGCTTATTAACATTTTAAAGATGTTGAAGTTGTTCTTTTAACCTTTCTATGACTGAAACGTGAATGTGATCATCACCAAAACAAAAAACAAAATCAGCGGCCAGTATTTGGGAGTTGAAGACCGAGAGGAATAGGATGCTCTAAATTAGTTAACCTTTTATACATTGACATGAAGGCAAGATTGTATTACTTGATATCTAATCCTGTGTTGTGAGTGATTTTACCACAATATCACTGACAATGCTGACAATAACAATAAGAAAGAAGAAATGCTATGTCTCGATCTAATTTTAACAGCTTATTTGTTATAGTTGAAGCAGACAAGTTTTCACTTCCAATTTGTAAGAGCCTTTCTTTTGGAATTGAGTCAAATGCTCGCTCTCCGTTTCTCTATCCCTCCCCACCTGCTGTCTGTCATCCATGATCTAGGGATCGTTTTGACCAGAGTTGAGGGCTTGTTTGTAACAGTCCAGGGGGATTGATGGAGTTAACTTGGCTCTTTGGCCTCTCACCTCTGGCTGTCGGTGGCCAGGCTCACCAGACGCACTAAACCTGAGCTATGGCAAGTGAAGAAGAAGAAGAAAGAAAAAAAAGCCCTGTGTATACACACCGCTATCCACGCACCAGTTAAATCACACAGGAGCATTCATGTAAACACTTCGACTCATACAAATAGGTAGTACCCTGGTACCGGAGTGATACCGATAGTGTTTTGCATTCCACAGACATCAGATAAAAAAAACATGTGCACACAGACAAAGAAAAAAAAACTGACCAAAGCTTTTATTCATCTTACAAATACAAGTCATTCCACTTACCCATAGCAAACACTGCACACTCTCTTCCTGCCAATTGTTAAACCGTAGCTTGATTTATCTTTGAGTGCGTGCGCGTGCATGAATTCCCAATGTGAGCGTGTGATAGGCAGAATGGATGTTGATAAACACCGGAGGACGTCGTGTCAAAACAGACAACTTGTCAAAACGACACGCTAACTAGGTCAATCACAAAGTTTAAGGAGAAACTTTGGAGTGGAGCTTTGGTTTATGCATATCTCTACCTGGATGTCTATGTGTGTGTGATAAGCTCCTGAACGAATCTGCAGGAGGGGACCTCCAATATCGAAGGTATTTTTAAATCAATGAGCTCTTAAGTGCATCCCAGTCTCAATGTGTTCACACATAACGCACGCACACAACACTCGGCGTAGATAGAATCCCCACTGACAGGCAATGACAAGATAAAGAGAGGGAGGGAAAAAAAGAGGTGCGCAGGTGGGGGGGGGGACAACGACAGGAGGGGGAGAAATAATATTTGAACAGTTGGGGGTGGGTGGGGTAGTGAAGAGGGTGGTGGGGATGAAACAGAGATGTGGCAAGGCAAGAAAAGAAATGAGCAATAAGTGAGATCAAGAGAGAAAGCGAGGCGAGAGAGAGGGAGAAAAAAATCTGTAAGCTTTTCTGACAGTTGTAAAGCGCTGTGACCAGGACCCACGTCTGTCCCTGTCCAACCTTGAAGGCTCGAACAACTTTAGTCAACGCTGCTTACCTTCCACTGTACTGCTCCTACTCCGTTCTTTTGTGTTTGCTTTCACCTCTTTTTGCACTTTAAATAGGAGGGCATCTGAATTAGTTTTCCAAAAGTGCTTCATACACAACGTGTGCGTCCTTGCATTTTAAACTAAAGTCCAAGTGAGGAAGCTGAGGACACCAGGCAGGAGAGTTAGCAGCAGATTAAAAATAAATAGCCACATGCGAGGATTATAGTGCACACGTCTGTTTTGAAACACAGCTTCATTTACTGTTCTTTAGTCTCCACGCACATAGAGTGAAATATTTTAAGATTTACAGTAAAGGGTCTGAAAGGTCGTGCCTCACATATAGCTCTATGGCGAGATTTTGTGGCTTTTACTGTCCAGCAAAATTGCAGCGAACATGAATCCTCAACTCAAGAAATCCCCCGTTCTGCTTCCTGTGCACATTCGTGATCTGTGATCTTTAAAGAAGAGTTTGTGTGCGTGTGCGTGTGTGTCTTTTGGTCCTGGGAAGGTGAAGTAGATTATTTCTACAAAAAAAGCCGCTTGTGATGTTAATGATTTTATTATTGACACAAGGTGGTGGTGATGGTGGGTGGGGAGGGAGGGGGAGGGAGAGACAAGACTTCAACCTCATGTCTCAGTCGCAACAACATGTGGCTGTTCACATGATGTTGATGATGATGTGCGAGTTAGTTAGAAAAAAAGGATTCGGGATTAAAAAGGTAGGAAATTAAAGGGATTAAGGAGGAAGTTGTGCCCGTCCAATTCCTGACAAGCCTGGCTTCATCAAAAGTGTGTGTTTTTAATAAGGCTCTAAATTTAAGACTGGACATTTACATAAAAAAGGGCACACATCTGCTTTTATTTGACAAATTTCCTGTGTCATGTATGTCGTGTTAGTCACAAAAAAATGGAAAAATAGAGTAAAAAAATGTCAACAGCAAACCGTAGATGTCCTGCAAACATCAGTATCAGTGTTTGGCGAAATGTTGTTTTAACAGAAAAAAAATGATACTGCAGGGAGAGGAAAAAAAAGTTAAACAGATGTTTCAGTGGTTTCTTATATAAATCTAATATAAATGCCGTGTCCACGCTGACTTCCCAAGAATTTCGGATAATTAAGATTTTAAAGTGACTAGAGTACTTGTTCTCTGCAGCGAGAGCAGACTGCGTTCTCTTTTTATTCGGAGGAAAGAAGTGCAACTGTAAGTGAGAGGGCGAGCGAGAGCAAGAGAGAGTGAATCAGCAGAGTACATTTAAGATGAAGGAGAGAGTGTTGACAGTATTTGTTCAGCTGTGCTAATGTTTGGACATTTAAAGCCGCGGCGAAAAGAAAAAAAAAAAAAACACTTAATGCAAAGTTCTCCGTTTCATTTATATTTGAGAGGGAGCAGGCGCGCTCGCTCGCGTTCCCGCACACCTACTGCAGCCACCGTCCACACAACGACGGAATGAAGTGTGCATGAGGGAATGCAAAGCTGCAAGTGTGTGCGCCCTTGTGTGGGTGTGCGAGAGAGGGCTTGTAATACATCAGAGAAAACCAGTTTTTGTGCATAAAGCAAGGCCAGATGTGAAGCAGAAACCAGATCCCTGGGCTGAGAGCTGTGGTCCATCCTTTGACTTAACCAGCACAAACATAAAAGACTTAAACACACCCACACGTATACATGTGCACACAGTTGCACGTGCACAGGTAACTGCATGGAATGTATGTGCGCGACAAAACACATGAGCACAAAACCGTTTTAGAAATTATTTAAAACTCTCCTGTATGTGACAGCTTAGCTTCGGTGACTTGTTTTTAAGGAGTTGAACTTCAGTGCAGCTGCTTTCATCGTGAAAATGAACTGCTGTGCACCCCCTAATTAAATTTCTTAAATTTACCCAAACTCCCATACATGAGCTACAGAGGAGCATTTTTAAATGGGCGCTCTAATAAATGGCTGACTACTGTAACAATAGACTCGCGGATAGCCAGCAAAATTCTGAACTTAACCTTCACCCAAAAAAATACGTTGAAAAAGTGTATTGTCAGTGAAGAGGCATCCCAGTGACAAGGACCGAACCTCATGTGCTGTGTTCTGTTTTTTACAATTCCGAGCCCTTGAAATTTCCCAACGGCTTTGGGAAAGGTATCTTTGCAACCTGGTTAATTGAAGGTTAAACACAAACCACTAAGCACTAACATATGCTTTTGGTGTATCGTATAAAGGGCAGAGCAGGACAAAAAAACAGGTCTAAGAAGCAATGTTGCACATGACCACGTGATTTCCCAGCTTCGCCACAATCCCAGCAGTAGTGAAGCTGAAATCCCATTTTAGCGGAACAATCAAAATTTTTGCCAAGTCTGTCTTCATCAAAAGTATGTGTTTTTAATAAGGCTCTAAATATCAGAACATCCTATTACCCATTATCTAAAACCTTATTATCAGCACTATTGTAGAAATAGACAATGCCTGTCACAGTGAATATTACATTTGAAAATTTCATATTTAAATGAATCCCTCACCTACGCGACCCATCTTATCAGTCCCATTGTGGGGAAAGACAATGCATTACATTAAAGTGAATATTATATTTAATCTCCCATCCAGTAGAAATTTCGTATCTCTAGATTAACCTTTTTTTTTTCTTCCAACGTGCCCGCTTTCTGTAGAAACTCTTGCTTTAATGGTGAGGTGGAAAACTCGCCTTTAATGTACCAATTGTCAACAATTTGAGGGGGAAAAACACGCTCACGCTTCGGTTTAATTGTAAAACAACAAAGTCAAACAAAGGAAAGATTTTACAAGAATTCACATTTTAATATTTGAAGTAAGACCTTGGAGACGAAGCTGATTACCTTCTTTTCACTGGTGCGATGCTCGAGAGCTAATTCCAGCTGTAGACGTTCAACCTCTTTGCTCGCATGGTGCAGCTGGCCTAAGATCTGCTGTCTGTCTGCATTCAGGTTGGTGGTGGTCTGATTCAGGGCATTCGTGATATCACTTAACATACCCTCACTTATTCGTAACTGCAAGGTTAGCAGAGACAGGAAGAAAGGCAAGGATGATGATCTGAAAGTACTGTTTGAGGTTAGGACCTTTAAGCCCGCCAACAGACAAAAAGAAAGCTGCGGTGGACCAAAACGCAAGGAGAAGAATGAGCGACCCATTGCAAGCAAATACAAATAAGAGAGGTGGGAGATGAAAGTAAAATTTAGAGACGTTTGCTTCAGTTTTTTCTCCGTACAAGTGAAAGGGAACATCATAAAGGCTTTGTGCCAGGCTAGGGACCCCTGCAATTACCGCTTTGACTCGGGACCAATAAAACTGCTTGACTACTCGTCATAAAGTTGTAGGACGCTAACCGGAGCAGTGCTTCTGAAACCTGGAGGCAGCGCTCTCACTGTGTTGTGATCCTTTTGTATCTCTTCTACATCAGATGCATCAAAAAGCTTTTCATTAAAAGAAAAAAAAAAGCATCACATGATGTTTAGCTGGGCCACGGCCCCTTTTCTTTGTAACATACAAAATCACGCCGGGCAACAGAAAGCAACCTGTTTATTTTCAGACACTTACTTAAACCTTTGACACCGCAAATTTTCAAACTCGGCCCCAGAACATCAGTAACATGATGAAATGAAAATACAGTGTTACACTTATCGCATTTAAGCTGCTGGCGCCTTCTGAATACACCAGTGATGTCAAAAAGGTAATAAGGAAATTAAGTTAGTGTTAGAAAAGTAAGGGCATAAAGTCAGCATCTAAGAGCCGCGCTGCTTTTATGTTGAATGTATTTCATTTAGCTGGCTGACAGGCACCCACCATGCTAAAACACTAAGGAGCAGACAAATGACTTGGTTTGGCCAAGGACACAGTAAATAGGTTAATTTAAGCCTAAAACACATCACTGCCACGCGCCACTCTGATATACCTAGAGGGGTGAGAGGAGGAGGAGGAAAAGAAGAAGAGAATGAAACAGAGAGGGAGCGAGAATAAAAATAAAGAGAGGGAGTGAGAGGACAGTGAGAGAAACCTAAAGGCCATTCCATTCATCATGCGTACGACTCTTTAATGTTCACATTCATTACCACTGATTCTCATTGGGGCAAAAGAGAGAGAGAGAGGCTGGACAAGGGAGATGAGAGAGGAAAAAGACAACAAAGGAAGCAAAAAAAAAAAGAATGATCTGAAGAAAAATAATTAATAGAAAAGAAAATCAAGCCAGCATTTAACCCCTCCCCCCCATCTTGTTCCTTCTAATGGCTAAGTGATATTCACACAAACATGCTTCTTTAATGTACGAGGCTACCCTCTGCGGAGCTAAGATGGTGGGGATGAGTTATTAAATATGGAGAGAGGGCAAGAGAGGAAAGGCGGAGGAGGAGGGGAAGAAGGACTGATGATTAACTGTGAAGGAAGTAAAAAATGAGGAGAATTCCCCGATGTACCTCGCTGGATTTGATTTAGAGAACGGTGCCCAGTTCTGCTCCTTGTTTAAGAAGATCTCCTCTCCTCTGTGTGCGAGCGTGTGAAAGACGGAGCGTGCTTACCCACTGTGCTCTGCCGTGTGGCTGGGCTGTCTTTGAGGATGGCATTCTAGTTTTTCTCCTTTATGACAAATGTTCTCTTCAGAGACTTCTATGTGACTCGCAAACTAACCACATCCTGGGCGAGGGGCTTCGCATGAGCCTCCACAGCTTGGAGGTTTTCTACCTGCAAATAAAAAAGTGCTCAGGGGCACCCTTTCGCCTCAATCGAAGATTTCCCGTAGTGTTTGCGAAACTACCAACAAGATGTGGTGGTTTCAGTTACAGAAGATAAACAAGATGTTCGTTTCAAGTAGTGCTGACACTTTGTGGATTTTTATTTTTATTTTATTTTTGTTTGAGCAACCGGGTCAGGATTTCTGGAATGATTGTTGCTGAGTTGTATTTCTGTAATGTATTTTTTGGCTCTTTAAGCACGACTTTTAAGTGCTGTTTGCATTCATTACATTCAAGAGAGGGCAGGCATTTCTACAGCCAATATTCCCAGTGATTGGTAACTTACACCATATAAATAGCAGTACGGGCCAGAGATGTCATGATCCCTGGCTTTTTGTGCCAGGTTTTTGAGTTGCGTCTTCGGGTTTATTATTTAGTTGGGCTTCTTTACTCTACTTAAGCTCCTACATTTTGAGTTATGATTTTCTCATTTTTGTTCTATGTATATTTATGTTTTAGCTCATTAGTTAGCATTTGTGCTTAGTTCCCACAGTGTTTTCTCTCACTTTTCTTTAATCTGATTCTAATGTAGAACGTTGTGTGTTTCTTTGTGTTTAGTTTTGGGGTTGTGAATTCTTAAGTTATAGATTAATGGCAGGTTTTTCCGTTACTTTTAGTTCTTTCTGTATTTCATATTTTCCAGTTGTCCCTCTGTCTTGCTCTGTGTTTATGCCTTGGTCCCCTTGTGTTGCCTTGTTCTGTTCATCTTGTTAAGTAGTAATATTCAGATTAGTATTCGTCTTCTTTGGCTATTCCCTGATGTGCCTTCAGCGTGTGCTCTTCTGCTTCCTTGTGTTTTCTTGTGTTGTTGTAGTTCTCTGGGTTATGGTTTTGTTTGGATGTCTAGTAGCAGGTTTGGAATTTTATCAGCTTTTATTAGTCTTTTGCATTTGGATCTGCCACCTTGGATCTGGTCAGAGGGCCCGGTGGCGCCAGTGTCCGGCAGCCTCGCCTCTGTCAGTGTGCCCCAGGGTGGCTGTGGCTACAATGTAGCTTGCTATCGTCAGTGTGTGAATGTGTGTGTGAATGGGTGGATGACTGGTTGTGTAAAGCGCTTTGGGGTCCTTAGGGACTAGTAAAGCGCTATACAAATACAGGCCATTTACCATTTACCTCCACACTACAATCCATAGCCTATTGTAGCACAAAGGAATTTCATCAACTTGAACTTGGGGTGAACTGTCTCTTTACCAGCAATTTATGATTTCATTCATACGGACAGCCAATTTAGGATTTACCTAACTTACTTAGCATGCATGTCTTTTGACTGTGGAAAAAATCTGAATCTGAGAAACCTTGGCAAGCACCAGGAGCATGAACATACAAACTCTATGTGGAGTTTGCATGTTCCTGGAGACCAGGAGAAGCAAAACTGCTAATCACTGCACCACAGTGCCACTCTAAGTAACTGTTGGTGTGCGTTACTGTACATGAATTTGCGCTTGAGCAATTACTGATACAAAAAGACCAATAATTTCAGAGGAAGCAGACAGTGGGTGAACTCCTCACCCCAAACATGAATGTGAGTGTGTGTGGGCCCGTGGTTCAGATCCCCCTTAAATCAAAGCCTCTATTCATTGGGACTCAGTTAAATGGTCCTGTGTTAGATTAGCAAGGAAGCTCCGCAGAGAGTCGCAGCAAACACACTTTGAGATACCATACCATACCTTTGTATGCACGCGCACGCACTAGTCGAAACGTCTACATATTTTTATTTCTGGATGATTTAAGATCACGTCATAACAAGATGCAGATATAACCATAAAAAAAATATGGAGCTAAAGACACACTCAAAGTGAACATGGCCACCAGGAGCAGACTGCGGCTAGGGGCATGTGTCTTGGTGCAGTCACAACCTACCTCTGCCTCCTTAAGTGAGCCTCCCAGAAACACTTCCTAGCATTAATATGTCCCACCCAACACAGCGCAACAGTGAGTTAAAGGTGGTCATCAATGCAGTTAAATTATCTAGAGCTTTGCTAATAGATGGTAACAATTATAAGCAATGGGCCACCCAGTATTATTGCAATAATGAATTAAAATCTCTCTTTTATCTGGATTATTCGCCCCAGTTTTTTGTGTGACTATTGGGAAATAAGTTTTACAAAAACTAGGACAATAACGTGTTCATTTCAGCGCTTCAACCAAGTTCAACATATTACACCAGAGAGCAAAAGTTCTTTATGTTAAACCATCTACGGCGCAAGAGGGATTTCAAATGAAAAATGGACATTTGGCAAAAGAGCACATTTTTACACATTTTAAATATTATTGCCATCAATGTTAAACCAAGTAAAAGCAATAAGATCTAATTAAAAGTCAGCTTCTGTAAATGTTTTACTATACTTACTTATGACTGCAATCCGGACTGTTCGACAATAGCCATATTTCACATGCAAGACACAATTAAAGGCAGTGTTCTGTGTCAGCTTAGTTACTAGACAAAGTCTTCGCTAATATCCAATATTAAAACTCGAGAAATATAACGTTTTAAAGGCTTATATACCGGTGATAGCTGCGCAAAAGAAGCTTGGACTCATGGTAAAGTGCCCAGGAGCCAAAAGGAAGAGCGATGTAAAGTGACTGATAGTCTTTATTCCTGTTATCTAGTGCCAACATCATGGTGTTTTTTGCTCTCGTGAACAAGTAGAGACTGAGTATTATTTTTGCAGCAGCAATCAAGCCTTTCTTGGAAACAAAGTCACATTTACCCTGGAAAAACATCCAAATTTGAGTTACTCACAGGGCTACAAACAAGGTAATTCAAAAAGCCTATGTTGTCACATCTAATTTGTTATGAGTCTGTATAACAGGATGTTGACATTTTCTTATTCCCACTCACTGCGGGTCAGGCCTGTTGATCCAGCTAGTTAAAGATCTCAGTGTCTGCCAAAATCCCTCCTATAGCTCAAGGTCTTTACAGGTCTGACTTTCTCCATAATATTGTTACATAATTAATACATTAGGGTCATTTTTTTCCCATCTCCAAATCTGCCACCATCAGAGATGATTAAAAGTTCCCATGTGGTCTCTGTGAAGTCTTAATTCTCCAGCAGAGGAGTATAGGACCTTGGCTGAGAGTCCGGAAGAAAGAATATCAGATTTGTGATTTTATTTCAAATGAGTGCTTAAGCCCTGGACTTTCATATTAGTAGAGCTCCTATTGAGAGAGAAACCTCAATCTGATCAAGTCTCATTACTTTAGCAATCAAAGTTTCGCCCCTGGGGTCCACCCCTCAACTCCTGCCTCCCACCTCCTCCCGTCTGTCCTTTTTTTTTTCTCCCCCTCTGCTCACCATCATACATTTCTGCCACCAAGGCAGAGAAGAAGAGAAAGGGAGAATGGCTTGCGCAAATCCTTGATTGGCCAAAGTCTATCCTCCATCTAGGATTACGAATAGAAATGGAACATTTGAGGACAAAGGAAGGAGGGGTAAGATGGGAAGAGACAGAGAAGGAAGAAAGAGATAGATAGTGTGTTAGGGAGAGATGTGAGTCGCAGAGTTATGGGCACAGAGAAAGACAGAGAGAGAGAGAGAGAGGGTGGCTAATATAATTGAATTAAAAAGATGGAGCGGGGCCATTTCTAAGCAGGTGGGAGTGTGGAGTGAGAAAGAGCAGGCGAGATATTAACTTCTAATAAAAGAGAGATTAGAAAGTGGCTGGGAGGACTGCTCTGTCTTTACCTGTGGGAGTGACGGCCCCCACATAACCTTTCACTGCAATATGCACACTGATATTGGCCACCATATTATGAGCATGCTACACACAGACAGACGAATACATGAGCATCCACGCGCGCACACGCACATTTTCACCTCAAATAACCACACACACACAGTGCATACAGTATATATACACACATATATGCAGGAATATACGACATTTGATGAGACGTACAAGCGGGCGCACACACAGAGTGCATTATCAGCTCTCAAGCAGTGATCCAACAGGCAGCAGCTATCAGATAATGAAGACGCAGCTCTTTGGGAAGCTTCTGCCATACAGACAATTAATTAACTAATTGGTCTAATGAGCTTGTTAATGCCACGCTTTTTTTGGCAGCCTGTGTGAATACATTAACGAGGCTAATTCAATTAAACAGGTGCAGATTTCACAGCTGCCTCTCTCATGAGCATGAATGCACACGAGCGCACACACACACACACAAATCCTACAGGTGTTGTGTACATGCTCGCTTCATTTGACTCTGACGTCTTTCTCAGCAAAAACCTTGGCATTCGATCAAAAGCATAATGATATGCAGATCAAGTGGTGTGTACTTGTGTGTGTGTGTGTACGTCAGTCAGTGCTTGTGCCTCAATGGGCCGGTGTGCCTTTGAATCAGAAGTACAGCTCAATAAGCTCTACTAGCAATGGTAATCTGTATAATTGAAAGGGTATAAAATAAGTGGGTGGAAAAGTGATTGAAGCGCTAGGATGGCGTAGTTAAATTAGCTAACAGAATCCCAGGGGTCAACCAATAATGTTAGCCAAGGGTTCACAGTGCAATACAATTCATTTACTCAAAAGCTTTTCAGTACTGTATGTTTATTTGTGTACTTATGTGTTTGACCAAAAAAGACTATGACCCGGTGTTAAAAACACTAAGCATGTCTTCTCTTGAAGTTACTCTTTCCCATTTCTTGGCAGCCTTCGCTCACAAACGCTCTTACTGCGAAGCAGCAATTCATTATAGATAAATAGGACTCATTCATTGAAGAATCTGTAAAATGTCTTTAAATTTTATACAAACATAAAAGAAGCATTTGAAGTATGTGCTTGTGTACCCTTTGCGTGCATTTTACCTTTTGCCTCGTTCCATTTAGCTCGTCAGTTAGTTGCTTCATCCTCGTCTCTTTCTCCTCCGCCCTTCTCTTGAAACGATTGTGGAGCTTGTCTTTCAAATGCACCATTTTGGCCTTGGTCTGGAGCAGAAAGAACAGTATTATTTAGTCATTGTCATAAACTGGAGTCAAAGTGTTAGTCAGTTCACTTTTAACGTTGCTTGTTCCGTTGTTAAAATTGATAGAGAGAAGCGGTTATGAGCAAAAGTGTTGTCGATTTTTTAAAAAGAATCAAAATAGTTTTTTCATTTTTCAAGAATGTGAAAAAGTTTCACATTCTTGAAAAATGTCACACTATGATTTTGTCACAGTGATTTTCTTGCTCTGCACACACATTAATATGTTTATACACTTAGATTACATTATAATGTACATGCAAGCATAGAGACTGCCTCAAGGCTAAACTCATGCACAAATGCAAACAAACATTGGAGAGCTCGACTGATGACACGGGGCTTATCTAATGTGAGGTCAACAAGCGACTGTGCTTTTCTTGTGTGTGTGCAGTGTATATGCACGGTGATTTAATGGGTTGTTACACAGATACAACAGACGTTCCCTCACAGGAAGACTAAAGCACTAAGATTCAAGCCAGAGTACGGTTCTGAACTTACCAGTGACTAATGTATTGCTAATCACTCAATATTTAATCCATACATGAAAAGAAAGAGCAGAAAGTTTGATTTTTTTTACACTATCACACGATGGGAAATCACTAATTGCTGGAATATTTTGTAACTGGCAGAAATAGTGTTAACTAAACTTGCCGGGAGATGATAACACTGATTAATTTTCTCCAGCTTCATCATATCCACCCCTTTCCCCTATACATAAGTCTGCTTTCTCTCCCTCCCCCCAATCCCCTTCAGCCATTACTGAATACTAAATCAGACCCCCCCCCCCCTTTTTTTTTAAATTTCCACACAACCTAGTTTCATTTTTCTCCTTGTGTCATTTAGCCTTGACATAGCATAGCATCTTATGCGTTAGGTATGGCTGATGTGAATTTATTGTTATTGTTATCTTTTTTCCATTTGCTGCTTGTCTGTCCAGCTGTATGCTATGCATGGCTAAATCATTACCTGTGCATGTGGTACAGATATTGATTCCCACCATTAGTAATTTGCAGTAAAATCTTGACAGTTCGACGTGCTAACACAGCTGTGTTTAAGAACCAAACAGCACCAAAAGTGTTCTTTTCGTCAAAGCACAAATATCGCCAGAGGTATTTTGTGTAATGTTTGTTTCTTGTAGATAATAATGAAGTCTGTGTTTGAGAGTACACCCCATGTATGTTTGTGTGTACATGTTAGCTAGGGAGAAGGGAAATAGAGGTGATTGTATACAGCTACAGCGTGTTTTCTGCTGATTTTTGCCATTGCATTCTGCTGCTTATTGACACATATTAAAGCTGTAGCTGCTACACAACTCCAAACACAGCTTGAAGTTTATACCACAAATGTAAACAAGATTCGTCTATGTACAGTAATGAATATTCCTATTATCCTTGAGTAAATAAAATCCCAATGAGCAGTGATCTTAGCATCTTAGCTTTGGCTAAAACCTCTATGGGAGGGATTAAAACTTCCTTAATGCATGAAAAACCTTGTTTTGTGTGTGCAGATCATCATCAGTAAGTGTCCCAACTGCAAATAAAATCACATTCTCTTTAACAATCTCAGTAGCCCACACCAAAAAAAATCTCCCGTTTTGTTCTTCTTCTTCATCATCATCAATCCATACAACTGTTAAAAATCAAAAAACTAAAGCTGAGCAGAAACCGTAACATGTACAATTTGGGCGTGCTCACTGGGTTTTGTCAGCGCGAATAAATATTCATTTATTCTTATGTTTTTCAACAACGCTTTTCTATCCTACCACTAGGCTTCCTTGTCCTGCACTTAGAGAACTTGGGCTGCTCTAAGGTTCTGGGTTTTCTTCTCTTAAGTTGTTGTGTCTTCCTGTCATCATATTACTTCTCATCACCTGCTTGCATAGCCTGGAACCTCGCCCTGGAAACTGGAAGTGGGAAGTGATTTGGAAAAATGAGGGCAATAAAAAAAAAAGCACAGGGATGAATGGAGAGATGTGATATAAGGTTATATGCTAACCCAATCAGCAGGCTGCTGTTTGCCGACAGTATAATCAACATATCGGCCTAATGTCATTACAGCTATATGAGAAATAATATTGCGTGAAATGATATTGTGCGGCACATGCGTGTCTGTGAGGCGCACACATGAACTAGCTCCCACGTCCACATGTATGTAGCCCCCAGCACTTCTTTGGCACAAAAAGACACAAAGATGCAAAATCGTGCATGAATGCAGACATGGCGCAAAAGACTGTCCTTATCGAAAAAACAATTTCAGGATGATTCATTAATTGATCACCTGATGGTTTTCATTGATTACATAAAAAAAAATACAATTATAATATTATTTTATCCCATTGGTAATTCATTTTTCAAGATTTTAAACAGTAAAACCAAATTTATCAGGAAAAATAGATCACTTCAAATTTAATTACTGTTTTTATTTCATGTGCACAGCATGCGCACGTGTATATATTTGTACAGTCACACAAAAAGGATGCCCACTGGCTCTGACACAAAAGGATATTAGTTAGTGTGTGGCTTCCATATCCTGAATGCATGAGGCTGCTGATGGCCTCTATTGATGGACACTGGCGTGAAGCCATCACTCAAGTTATGGAGCTTTAATTGGAGACAGCATAAAACGATAAACCAAGAAACATGCATGGCTGAACAGCCCAATGTAAACCATTAATCATAGCATAGGCAAAGACAAGTGGCTGCCGCATACACACGTGTGAGCAGCTGCAGCGGTGCACGCAGACTGCTCTCGCACCACACACCTTGCATATGTGTGCATGAGACACACACGCACGCACACACACACACACACACACACACACACACACACACACAGCAGAGACAAGAGACCCAGTCACATATTCTCATGATAGATGACCCATTTAACTTTGATTTCTGAGAGAAATGAGCTTGCCAGTGATACAGGGTTACCCCACACACACACACACACACACACACACACACACACACAGAGGCGCATACACTTACTCACTCATTCATGATATACATTGATACTAAACATGGGTTACATATATAAAGTCACACAATGCATTCAGTTTATATGCAAATAAGAGTTTGCTTTATTTTGCAGACCAGTGTGCAGTCCCTCTCTCCCACATGTGCACACACACACACACACACACACACACACATTTACTCTGCCTCGTATTTGCATGTAAAGCCTTATAATATGAGGATGATTTGTGATGTAAGCAAGAAGTAAATCGTTCAGCTGTGTCTATCATACCTCTGCTCTCCTTTCAAATATGACTACTCTCTCTTACTCTCTCTCACACACACACACACATACAGAAACTAACACAAAAAGACAGACATATTATATGTTTTCATAACATTTGATGGTGTTTTTTTAATATTATATTATATTTTTTTACCTAACAGCTGTAATGCTTGGGAAACAAGTCACCAGTGTCAGCACTAAAAGTTAGTCCCAAACAAGTTAAACAGTGCGTCTCAAATCTTTTTAAACAGCTGAAATTGAATTGCCTTGAAGCTCTTTTATTACTTAACCGCTGCAGCTAATTAATACTGACTTCCACATGCAACCTGGCGATGAAAAATCAGAGAAATCCTGGGACAGTTACGGATCTAGGCGAGGGGGGGAGTGTTTATTGGATAGCAACTGGAGTAGGTAGAGATGTGATTAATTTGAAGAGGGAAGGCTGCATTGAGGAATTTCCTGAAAAGATGAATCCTCACATTTAAAGGGAATATGAGAAGTGACTGCTGCTCTGACTGAAGCGAGAAGACAATTCTTCCAAATGGGAGAGAAAAGAAGAACTAAGGAAGCCCAAGGTCTCAGTGTCAGTGGGTTGACCAATTCAGTAGGCTGACATGAAACCGGAGGAAGACAGAGATGACAAATATTTCACATTTATTTCTTTTTTTAACTTAAAAAAATTGAATTTTTTACCTCATGTGCCTGCTGTCAAATACTCAAACATTTCTTTTTCACCTTTTATACAATAACTAATTATCTCTTGTAAAGTTATATTGTTGCAGTCCAGGCCTTTTCACATTTGGTCCTTGATTGCAAATGCTAAAATTCGACTACACCTTACTACAGCTGCTGTCCAGTGACATATGAGACAGTGTTGATATTTAGACAGATGGATGGTATAAATAGAGGGATAAAAACCTACCAAATGCACACAAACATATAACATGTGCACACGCACACACACATACACAAACGCACGTTCCATACAGCAGGCTGCAGCCCCTCAGCGCTCCTCTGTCCTCACATGCTTGGTTTCCCCATCTAATTGCTGCCATTCGTCAGTGTGTGCGCGCGTGTGTGTGTGCACATGTGTGTGTGTGCGTCTGAATTCATTTGTGTTTTTTGTGTTCCCTTCATAATTTTGTCTGCGTGCATTTACAAACAAGCACGGTGAAAACAGAGAAAGTAGCATCATCAGACAGACAGGTAAGACTGGGAAAAGGGAGAAAGACAGAAAGATACAGAGGCAGACACACACACACACACACAGAGCTGTCACAGTGCCATAGGGCATACAAAACCTGTCAGCGTTTAAAACTACCGGCTTGTACCCTGCCTTGCCAATTGGAATTAGTCTCACATCATATGCCAGTTTCTTTGTCAAAAGCAACAGCTATTTTATTCTTACTACAACTAAACACAACAGTTTAAATACAATCAGAATCACTTCACTAAGTACCATAAAAGTCGGCATATTTGTTATTTCCCGAGTCAGTTTTCGCATGGTTCAGAGATTGAGAATTTGATTGTGCATATAAGAAATGCCGTTGCACACAGTGAGGCACGTTAAGCAACAAGGAATAAAAAAAATGCACAAATGAAACAAAAGGCCACAAATGAATACAAATCGATATTTGAGATCACTGGCTAAGAAGCTTCCAAATAATACTTGAATACTTTCTTTTTTTGATTGAAGCGAATAAAAAAAAAAATCGAAGTGCCTGAAACATGCTAATTGCAACGTAACTTGATATGTGATGTTGACATGTTGACATTTTCGTATATAAACAACTGAGACTGATTGCACTCCTTTGTGCAATCATGAAAATATGTGCTGAAGAGTAGAGCTGTTTATGTTCCGTATGGCCAGTGTGTGTCTGTGAAATTATATGACAGTGTCTCTCTCTCTCTCTTGCATGCTTTCTCTCTTTCCCTTTATATTTAATAAGAAGGTCAACATTATTATGTGTTTTTTTCCCCTTTCATGTGTGAGTGTGTGTGTGTGGGTGGGTGGTTGGGTGAGGGGGGTGTTCAACATGATAATTTGTCAGTTTATGTTGTGAGGGGGTAAACAGATAAGCAATCCACAGCACAATCCTTCATCCTGCTCTGATTATAAATCAGCTGGAGCTCTCAGAAGCAATCAGCAAGAGCAATCTGCAGCCGGCACAGACACCTTATCAATCAGAGGGGGCCATCACACTGTCACACTCACGCGCGCGCACATAAACTCCCATATTTGTACGGTCCTGCACCTGCACTCACCTACGCATACACTTCGACATAGACACAGGTATGCCCCAATTGTAATTCTGCATCCCTACCCTGCAGTCTCTTCTTTTAAAACTTCCATCTCTGTTTTTTTCCGCCTCTCGTGAAACAGGATCACAACAAGTGAGTCGCAACAAGAGTTTCATCCAGCCAGCTGCCTGGCGGCCACAGAACCGTGCCTAGCGAGACACATCACTCCTAATTACAGTCTGATATTAATAACAGAGAAAAATATTAATCTTGGAGGTAAACACTAAGCCGCTTAAAGGAAAATTGCAAATAAATCAGATTATCTTATAGGAATATCCTCCAAATAGGCCAGGGGGGTAATGAGAATCCTAGGCCCAACCTCTCCCTCGCTCCCGCCTTCTCTCTCTCTTTGTCATTTCCCACTCCCCATTCTCTTGCAGGATTGAAAAAGGTGTGACTGCGTGTACGTGTCTGGGTGTGTGTTTGCGAGCACGTCTGTGTATTTATAAAGCCGCAGTATGATCCACCGCCTCAATCCCACCCCACCAACTCCACCACCACTGGTGTCACCTGCCTTCTTCTTCTCTCTTACCGAATACTGCTGTATTCATTTTTCACCTCCAATTTTATTTGGGTTGGGGTATGGTGGGGAGGGGTGTGAGGGGGGCGCCGCCGAGCAGATTCAATTAGGTTCTGTGATTGGGCCGCTGGCATTCAACGAGGTCATGGAAAGGTTAAGGAATTCAGTGGCACAAACATGATTATAGCTCTGTAGCATTTGATCAGAAGTAAGGTTTGTCACGTCAAAGTGGAGCTCCTCTATTTCTTGCACCGGGACCACCAGTTTGGCCAGAGTGTTATGTGAGAACGGCTCCAAGTGCCGATTCGTCCAGTGACTGCTAATTGCATGCAGAAGACGATGAATAAACAGCACGTTTGGAGATATATACAAAGATATACAGCAGGATTTATGTATAACTCTGTCTTAGAAATACAAAAAATCCTTGAACTCAAGAAAGTTTCATTGTTCTATCCCAAATGTGAAGCATGTGAAGTATAATTTTGGGCTGTTTTGCTGCCTCGAGTACTACAGAACTTTTCATTACTGAGGGGAAAATGAAAGAAGTCCAAGTCTATCACAATATGTTACAGGATAGAGCTGCTCAACAGTTAAAGCTCAAGCTAGATGCTGGGTGACGCAAAAGGACAAGGAAATAAATTGGCAACTTAACAGCTCAGTTTCTGAGCAGCCCACTCAGAACCAAAGCCTTGAACAATATTGTGGACAACTTCAAGTAAGCTGGTCACATTGGACAAGAAAATGGCTGAGATGAAGCATACGGTAAATAGTCCAAATGTTGTGTGGGACCCCAAACCCTGTTTTTTGTGGTTATTGCTGTACTTGGAAGTTCCATCCATCCATCCATCTTCATCCGCTTTATCCGAGGCCGGGTCGCAGGGGCAGCAGCCTAAGCAAAGAGGCCCAGACCTCCCTCTCCCCAGCCACCTCCTCCAGCTTATCCGGGGGGACACCAAGGCGTTCCCAGGCCAGCTGAGAGATATAATCTCTCCAGCGTGTCCTGGGTCTGCCCCGGGGCCTCCTCCCGGTGGGACATGCCTGGAACACCTCACCCAGGAGGCGCCCAGGGGGCATCCTTGTCAGATGCCCGAACCACCTCAGCTGGCTCCTTTCGATGTGGAGCAGCAGCGGCTCTACTCTGAGCCCCTCCCGGATGGCCGAACTTCTCACCCTATCTCTAAGGGAGAGGCCAGCCACCCTTCGGAGGAAGCTCATTTCCGCCGCTTGTATCCGCGATCTCGTTCTTTCGGTCACTACCCACAGCTCATGGCCATAGGTGAGGGTAGGGACGTAGATCGACCGGTAAATTGAGAGCTTCGCTTTTACACTCAGCTCCCTCTTCACCACAACGGACCGGTGCAGCGTCTGCATTACTGCAGCTGCAGCCCCAATCCATCTGTCGATCTCCGGCTCCCTTCTCCCATCACTCGCGAACAAGACCCCGAGATACTTGAACTCCTCCACTTGGGGCAGCAACTCATCCCCGACCCGGAGTGGGCACTCCACCCTTTTCCGGCTGAGAACCATGGCCTCAGATTTGGAGGTGCTGATCCTCATTCCCACTGCTTCACAAAATCTAATAACCAGTTACTTGGAAGTTGAACTGGTTATTAAATTTTTTCATTAAATTTTCCTTATTTACAGTGTAGCTTGATTTGTATTTATTAAACATGCCCATCAGGGATGAGGTCAAAGATGAGAACCAGTATAATTGTTTGTGTGTTAGCATGTGTTTAGCACATTTGGTTTGTGTTCTTGTGGCTCAAATGAGATTCATGTCACATTTTTTGAAATGTTTTTTAATGAAAGCCAGCCCATTTCAAAGGGTTCACTGTTCATTGTCACTGCACAAAAGTGCATGTAAGATGTCCTCCAAATAAAGATTAATATGGAATATCAATATTTGTTGCTAATGCCCCTATCATGCTTCAGATAGGACAGACCCAGGACAAACTTGAGAGGTAATGTCTCTCAGCTGGATTGGGAATGCTTCTGTGTCTCCCTCAAGAAACAGGCGAGGTAGAGACTTGGACCTGGATGGATGCATGTTACTTTACTGGAGTTAGTACTCCAGTAAAGTAAAAAAGCACTACATAAGATGTAGTTCATTTACCATTTACCACTTGATTAACTGATCATCAGCTGCTTAATAAAAACATATATTTGGGAAGTTTGCTGGTCTGGAGCACTCAGATGCATGTTAACACAAAGCTATAATCCTTCCAGCAGTGGACCTCCCAGCAAAATCACCCCAATGTCAAACCATGCAACACTCTGGAAAACAGCAAAAAACCCAAAAGCTACTTCTCTACAGGCCCCATTTAACATGTGAAATGATAATGTTCATTTCAGTACAATTAGAAAAAGACTGAACAAGTATGGCTTGTTTAGAAGGACTGCCAGGAGAAAGCCTCTTCTCCTGGCAGTCCTTCCATGGCAGAACATGGCAGTAGGTTTGCAAAGTTACATCTCAACAAATCACCAGACTTCTGGAACAATGTGTTTTGGACAGATGAGATCCAAGTGGAGTTGTACACAGTGCCATGTTTGGCCAAAAGCAATCAGCCTATCAGGCCAAACACCTAATAGGAGTGACCACAGGCTTTGGGCTTGTTTTGGAACCACAGGATCTGGGCACCTTGCAGGTGGTAACTATGAACTCCTCTGTATTGCAATGTATTCTATAAGCAAATGTTAAGCCTTTTGTTTAATAGCTAAAATTGGGTGAAATTGAGTCATGCAACAGAACAGTGACAGATTGACAAATTGTGACAAATTGGCAGAAAAAAGGCCCAGTCAAAGTCGTCAACCTGACTAAAATGCTGTGGCAGGACCAAAACTGAGCTGTGCATAAACAAATCACTGAAAATGGACTGAAGCAACATTGTAAAGATGAATGGGCCAAAATTCATACACAATGATGTGAGAGACTAAGTAACACAAAAAAACATTCATTCAAGATACATCTGATAACGGTGACTCTAAAAGCTACTGAGTTGTGGGGTGTACTTAGTTTTCCCAGGACTTCATAGAGTACTGTGAAAACTTTTCCACGTGGCTTTGGGGGTGTTTCGACTCGGAGTCCACTCCAAGAGTAACAAGATCAGACACATTTCAGACACCCCTGATTTTTGACCACTGAGACTGAAAATTGAGTTTTCTCTGGGTGCAGGTTTCATATTTACTTGCAGTTTATTGTCTTACCTTTGCTAGCTTTGGGCATTGAAAACTACTTGGTTAGGTTTAGGAAAGCTCTGCTCATCAAAAACTAACGACATCATGGCATTTTGCCTGGACTTATTCTGGACTGGACTGGATAAGATAAGCACTTATGATCATTAAACTTTTAAATCCAGCTATAGATCATAACTACATCTCACACAAGCGAAAGAGAGTCTCAGCACGTGTGTGCACAGATGTTGCATGCTGCAAAGATAGTAAGCATGAAAAGAGACAGAATGTATGTCCACAGAAACATTCATTTGCACTTTCTATTTTTTCTTTGTACCCCCCCCCCCCCCCCCACTCCACACACACACACACACGTGCACACACACACACACTTTCTCTCACACACACTCACATACACATATTTAGAGAGTAGCAGAGTAATAAAGCCCACCCTTGCAGTGAAATTAAAGCTAGTCAATGACACTGCCTGCTGAGTACACAATAAATCATTTTTATGCTCAGATGAAACAACCAACATAATACTAGCTCGGCACATGTATCTAATATCACCTGGAGACTCAGAAAAAAATAAATAAAACAAAAAAAAAACAAAAACAACTAATCAAATGCCATATTGGATGTGTCAGATTCATGTCAGTACAAGAGATTAATACTAAATATAGGAAATATGGTACAATGGGAGTATGAGATCTTTTTATATTCAAAATGACCAGGCAGAGAGCACATTATGAGATATTGGATTGATAAACAGGCTGTGATGCTGTTGTTCAGTGAGTATAATAGAACTATGACACTACTCCTGGGTAACCAAAGATTGCAATATGATTTTAATGTGTTTTATAGACACAAGCCCTTCAGTGAGAGGAAATTATGTCAATAAATAAGCAGACTCACATTTTAAAACAAAGGGAATCATAGCCAGTGAAATATGTGCACATATATTATGGTGTTTGGTTATCAGATATGATACACAATACGGTCATGCGTCAACACACACACACATATTCTGACAATAGTACTTGGTGAGCTCTCAACCCTGAGGTTCTGTGAGTGTTAGCGACACATGCTTGTTTTTTATGGTCTTTACCATATGTTTGCTATTTCCATAGCTTAACTTATACACTGCTCAGAAAACATGAAAGGAACACTTTTTAATCAGAGTCAGTAAAACTTCTGGGATATTGATCTGGTCAGTTAAGTAGCAGAGGGGGTTGTTAACCAGTTTGGTGTAAATACAATTAACAACATGTGCAGTTAGAGGGGCAACAATGAGACAACCCTTAAACCACAAATCGTTTTTAAAGGTCCAAGTCACTGACATTTTTTCCCTGCATCTTTTCTGACTGTTTTTTCACTACTTTTGCCTAACGTCAGTGTCACTACTGGTAACATGAGTTGGTGCCTGGACCCTACAGAGCTTGCACAGGTAGTCCAATTCCTCCAGGATCGCACGTCAATATGTGTCATAGCCACAAGGCTTGTTGTGTCTTCCAAAACGCATGTAGGAGATTCCAGGACATAGGCAGTTACTTTAGGAGTGCGGTAAAGCTTTAGAAGGTGCTTAGCCCATCAGCAGAACCGGTATCTGCTCCTTTTGTACAATGAGGAACAGGATGAGCACTGACGGAGCAACAAAGAACCTCCAGCAGCCCACTGGTGTAAATGTCTCTGGCCAAACAATCAGAAACAGACCTCATGAGGGTGGCCTGGGGGTCCAATGTCCTTTAGTAAGTTCTGTGCTCAGTGCACCCTCTAATTTTCACAGATCGAAGCACTGAATATATGTGATAGATGTGAAAGGCTCTGGAGAAGTCGTGGAGAACGTTATGCTGCCTGTTCATCGTTCAGTATGAGCGGTTTGGTGGTGAGGAATGGATGAACGCACAGATATCTACAGGTTAGACAACAGCACACTGTCTGCTATTAGGTATGCCCTGGTCCAGATCTGGGAGAAGATCCCTCAGGACATCGTCCATCCTCTCAATAGGAGCGCGGTCCAGTATTGTCAGACATGAATACAAGCACCAATTACTGAGTACCATTTTGAGTTGCTCCCAAGAAATTTCAACAAAATCGACTAACTCACTGAATCATTTTTTCACTTTGATTTTCCAGATGTTTTTGAATTCAGCCCTCTGTATTTTGATCATTTTTATTTCCATCAAACAATTCATTCTTTCATTCATAACACATTACCCAGTCCATATCAGTATAGATAACCAGCATGATTTTTCCCATTGAGATCTGATGTATTTTCAAAGTGTTTCTTAAAATCTTGAGCAGTGCATATTAAACGTGTTATAGAATGAAAATGCAAAAGTAAAAAGTACATAAAAATTTCAACAGTTAATTTTTTTTGATCAAACAAACTTACAATGGTTTTCTAAACATTTACATATTTCTTTTCACTCTGACCGGATTTTGCCCAGAAATAAACATGACAGTGTGTGTCAGTCTTCTCATGTCAATCATCTGTCTCACATAAATCACTAGAAGCCACATCCCTTAGTGAGATTTCCCATCTGCTAATGTCTGTCACTTCAGGTTGCAGTCAATAGACCTGTTTGGTACACCCGTCCCTTGGTGGAGTCTAATTGCCCATTGCAACCCTCAAATGTGTCCTACACTCCGCAACTCTTGAGAACCTCCACCAGCACCACCCCCTCCACTACGAAATCCCCATTCCATTCTCAAGATGGGTATTTACATGCCCCACACCGTGGAGAGCAAACAAGCTCATTTAAAAGTTCACATGCTAATGTGTGACATTTAATCCAAACTTTACACGGGGAAAAGGACACGCTACAATAGATTTTGATTCCTTTCTTGTCCCTGAATCTCATCATCTTTTGCCTTCCATATTTATGAGTTGAAAAGGCGGGACACCTTGGTGGAGAGTAGGGGAAGGGATAGGGAGTTGACTGTTTGAAAAGTGGGCTGGGTTAGTGGTGATCATCCAGAGTTCTTTGTTGATAGTGCTCATATGCACAATTTATTGACTGCTCATCCTACTTAAAGCCACAGTTTATAAATCCACCAAATAGCTCCTAAGTTTCCTGCTTCATGTGTATGTGATATTTAATAACTGCAATATTACTAATTAAATCTATTTAATTCATGATTTAATTAATTTTTCATCAGCGTTAGGTGTCTGCAGGTTTCTAATTTTTAGCGAGCAACTCCTTGGTTTAACTAATCGCAGTGACAACTGTTTGTAATATCGGCTTATCGAGTTAATTCCATAAATTGGCCAAGTCACAAAGGGAAACTGTTAGAAGTTGTCTGGTAAATGTACTCTGAGAGGAAGCGTCTGCACACTCAGCCAAAAACAATTTTCAAGAGATACACCACTCTGTGCTGTTTTGATATTTCAAAGGGGTGGAAAGAGTGGAAAGTGGAAAAACCAAATGGTTAGCCAAAGGGGCTGCGACTAAGAGGGGTAGTAGTTTCTGCGTATGCGTGTGTGAGCTACATTCTTGGTTCCACCAGCTGGCTGGCTGACACACATCCACATGCACTCGATATTACTGTACAGTCCCATGAAGATTTATGACTAATCTAGATTTTATTTGTAGATGCTGAGTATTTAAATCTTAAACCCCGAGTTAGTTCCTCTGTGTGTGTGTGTGTGTGTGTGTGTGTGTGTGTGTGTGTGTGTGTGTGTGTGTGTGTGTGTGTGTGTGTGTGTATGTTGTGTGCATGTGCATGCGTGTGTGTGTGGGTTTATGATTTATCTTTGTACCTCACACAAAAGTGTCTCCTCCTTCTGGTGAAGCTCTGATAACTCCCTCCTCTGATGTTCCACCTGCTTCCTGCTGGCCTCCAACTACAGAGGGAAAGAAAGTGTGCAAAGGGAAAGTAGAACGATTAAAATAATAATTAATAACAAATATTTGAAATTCCATACGCAGACTTTTGAGGCTTAAACTATTTTCCAAACCATACATGGATAAGGGTTTGGTATCTTGCATGATTTTAACACGTGGGCGGCACTTCCGGTTCTGAAAAGAACATATTTATGGCGCATTAATGTGGATCGAGAAGCAGTGGAAGCTAAAGGCACAGAAGTGGGTCAAGTGAGCAGAAAGACCTAAAGACACAAATGGATCTAAAATGTGAATTTTCTGAGGCAGACAAAAAGATTTGTGATGTCCAAATAGTCCGCTCGTTTTTGTGTGAGTGCATGCGGATGTCTCTTTCTCTCTCTTTCTCCCACACACGCACTCACACACACATACTCGGATCGACCCGGACAGGCCAGGGATGAGCACACCCCATCTGATCTGTGGCCCGTTCATTCATTAGACCCATGCTCTCCCCTATTGATTTCAGCTTAAGTAATGAGAAAGCTTATCCAAAAATCTTTAGCATTTGGGCTCCAACTTAAGGGAATCAATGGGGCCATTTCCCATTTTGAACAGCACATACGCAGGGGTTTTATGTATGGTGAACGGGACAAATCCTGATGCTGATAAATCAATAAGCCTTTTTGTCAATGGACGGGCATGCTTGCACTCACACATACATGCATATGCGGACACACTTGGCTGATAAATGGTATTTTTGAGGCAATTAAAGTGAGCTGTAAACATATGAAGGCCAATCAATTGGTCAGTGAGGTCTATTATCAAGGCTTTAACACTGATTTAGAAGGGGCTTTAAGTGTGGCACAGTCACTTGTGCAGATCAGCACCTGCATAGATCAGTGCTGCTCTGTGCTAAGCTGCTCATACAACAAGAAAGTATGTGGCTCACCTCTAAAGACTGAAGTAAAGAAAAAGAGGAGACTTAGCATTGCTGTATGACATGCAAAATACATAATTTATTTATTTATTTTTTTGCTGCTTATGAAGTATTTTAAAGAAATGCCACAGTCAAGTAACACCCTAATTGTAACCCTCACTTTGCACTTTCCCTCTCTTTAAAAATCGGATCTTGCATCGTATTGAAATAAGATAAGTGGAGAGGAGTAGCTGTTTGCTCAACAATTCTATTTTAGCAGGGACAGAGAAGCTTGTTAGGAAGAAAACTAACACATCAGCGCTGCCCCTCAACAACCCATCCCCCAATGCTTCTACTGCGGTAAAGGTGAGACACGCGCGTTAGCAAAGTTAACCTACAGACAACATTTCTCTGAGGTAATTGGTTCTGCATTAATATTCATTTGACTTTGCATTTAGTGACTATGGCTCCCTTCACTGCTTTGATGCACTGTGCCTATGTCCCCTGGTACATCACACAACATTAACCCTATAGCTCTGATTATGATTTCAGCCATATATGCATATTTATCCTTGCTACCTGAAATGCAAGTGATTCGATGCTCGACCAAAACCCCTCTTTTCTTCCAGCGTGCACTGGACCTGTCTCTTAATTTATAATTTGAAGTGTATAACATGTCCACTTCTTTTATCCCCCCCACTTTTTCACTGTGGTTGATCGGGTGCGTGTGCATGCGTTTTGCTGAGGCATGACATTTCAATTGTGCATCCAATCAAATTGGAAAAGAGGCGGTAAGGAAGGTTGGGGAATGATGAGGGGTGCGGGGGTGTACTGAGGGTTGCAGACCAACCGTTACCATGGTGAATCATTTCTGTCAAAACCACCAAGGTCACAACTGCTGACCTGCAGCGTTATGGGACTTTGGAATAGCATACTGTAAATGGACACAAGGATTTCTCTCTTTCTTTCCTTCTTTACACATTTTGTCCTTACTTTGCATTTTTTCTCTCTCATTATCTTTGTGTACATTTCTCCTTTTCTTTTTTTTTCTTTGGCTACTTGAAAAAAACAAAAAGGCTTCTTGTTTTGCCTTTCTTTATTACTTTCATATTTAAGATTGACTAATTGTACCATTATGAGACCTTTGGTGTTACTGAATCCATTATGCATGGCCTGTGCTGGCAGTGGGTCTGAACACAGCCTGTTTTCAGTCATTATAATTCAGTTTGCTAACACACAGGCATTGTGCTAGTGTGGGGTTAGGGGAGATGGTATGATAAAATATTGAGGGCGAGCAAGGCAGCTGCAGATGCTAGCTGTCATGTGTGAGCGAATGAATGTTATGACAAGCATGTTTAAACATTCATGCGGGGAGGATAGTTTAGGAGGGCTTTTCATTAACACCAATATGTCTTCGTCTCCCCGGTGCAGACACTGCTGGTGGAAGCATGACAACAACAGGGAGGAGAGGAATTAACATCTCGAGAGGAAACTGCCACATATACAGAGAGAAGTAGAAACAATCAGTCCTGTGCGAGAGCACACACAGGCATACACATTTAACACTGGCTGACTCAACCAACTCTAACAGACAACTTTCTCTTATTTACCAGGACAGCTGTGTAACTGTAACATCGTGTTCAGGGCTGATCAAGTAGGTGGAAAACTTCAGTAGTTTCTCACATCAACCACAACAACAGAAATTATTTTGTTCAAATTAAGACTGAGAACGAGGGAGGTTTCTGTGCCAAATGCTGTTAGGTTGTCAGGAGATTTGACCAGGCAGAAACAGTGCAAGTTCTTGATGCTTTCTGGAGACTGGAGAGAAGAAAAGCTATTTATGGTAATTTCTTGGGAGCGAAGAAACATCTAATCTGTTTACATAACCTTGATGAAGTGAGATCAAGGAACAATTACAGGTGATAAATAGGGATTTAAGCTAATGCTGCTCTGGTGTGTAGGGTCAACAATGTGTCCGTGCAGAAATTAATCATCTTTTTTTTTTTCTTATTATCAAGCTATTTGAAGTATCTCTGCAGCTAGTGATTTTAAAAAAAGGCCCAGATATAACAATGCCATAAAACAGTTCAACAACACTCTCTTGTTACTGAGGCATGGTATTGTGAAAAGACGAGACACGTTGTAGCAAACTCAAACTCCATTTAATGGAGTGCAAAATCAATACTTATGCTGATGATCTCATGACGTCAAATCAAGGCGAAGGAGGGAAAAAAGGAGCATCATGCATTCTCAACATAAGTGGCTTTGACTTGCAAAATGTGTTTGCATAACATGAGCTTTAGTTAATGTCATAAATGGCTCTAAATGCTGCAAGGTGCATTAAAAATATGCACAGTCATCCGTTTTACCTACACCTTGATGCAAACATTTTGAATTAATCTAGTTTTCACTGGTCAAGCAATTCCATTTTGATATTCAAATTTGGTGCGCATGTGTGCCTGTGCACGTCTGTGCATGACTGATCTAATCAGTCTTAAATCAGTTAATAAGCCAAGGACACAGAGGAGATGACTCAGCTGATGTGAGCCCGAGCTAATATTAGCATCTCGCCCCCCGTTCTGGACCTGCAATGCACGGAGTAGCTTCTACTGTTTGGGCTTCCCATTACAAAAGTGCACGCTTTGGACATTAAGAGCAGCAGTTAAGCGCACCGCAGTGAATTCCATTAGCACATTAGCAAAGGTGCCACGACCTAATGCTAAGGTTGGGTGCCGCATTTAAGACCTTACAGTATTTGTTCTCTAAAGCAGCTTAAGTCAAATGTGAGGGTAGCCCTGAAACTGTTCTTAAAACTAAAAGCAAGGCTAATCCAAAAGACAGGCCTGTATATGTGAAAATGTCATGGTTGCCACTCTTTTAAGGGCCCTAAACAAAGTATAAATCTAATGCAAAATTATTCGGAAGCAGTTGTTCTAATTAAACGTCTCCCAATGTCAGATGCAAAGGCCAAACTGGAAGACAGGATGAGTACTGTTCTGTCAAAACTAATAGTCATTTCCAAACCACACATGATCAACTACATGGCTAAATGTTCAAAAGCAGGCACATGCCACAGAGGCAAACAGATACATATACATGAATGCTGCCTATTAATTTAAAGCCAGAGAATGAAGTTGACTTGGGGTAGGCGGTTTGTGACACCACAAATCTAGGAGACTTCCTGTAAGACATAAATCTGTTGTGCTCTCACTCTCTCTATGGCACAGGCACAACAAAGACAGTCTTGTCCGGGTCCCCCCCACCCCCACCCCCATCCATTCATTAGAAGCACAAGCAGCTGCGGCCAGGTTCAGAGACAATCTACATTCTCTCTCTTTCAGTCACTCATTAATTCCCTCTGTCTTTTTCTCTCTGGTTCGCTCTTATTTTTAGCCGTTTTCTCCCTCTCCCTCCATTCCTCGCTGTCCTTCTCCAAGTCTCCCTCTCTCTTCTCTCTAAACATTGTCTCTTCCACATGGCCCGGATAATGAGTGGTGGAGCTAAACGAGAGGAAACACGGCTCACTATTAGGAGGGGAACGCTGACTGAAGGTTTTAAATAAACGGAGAGAACTTGAGGCCAAATTGTATTTCCAAGGACATAAACTAATGGAACAGCCAGACGTTCTCTGAACAAATACACACTCTGTTTAAACAACCATAATAGTTGTAAAAACATACATGTCAATGTAGATCTAACTGAGAGACAGGCTGGCAGAAGGCAAAGAGAAATACATATAAATGCAGATATCCCCCATATATGAAAGCCCAAAAACAAACACTGTTCAATCCTTCTTTTCTTTAGTTTGGAAAGCTTAATATCCTGCATTTAACTGCAGAACAATAAGGACATGAAAAAAGCATAAACGCTCGTCTCTGAAAAGTAATTAGGCAAACGTGTTTTCTTAAGTGTCTCTGATATGCTCTCAGGCACATAAATCCACACCCACACATAAACACACACAGAGAGGAGCCCACCCTGCCTCGCTGTGGGGTTAATTGGGTTATCTAGTCTGATTAGCATAACTAATTAGGATCCTTGTTAACGGAGGAGTGCTATTTATTCAATTAGCGCTCTGTGTGTATGGATCCCCTTCATCGCTGGTATAAGTTCAAATGAAAACGAGGCAAAGCTAAGTAGGCATGAAGGGAGACCTGTGGGCGCCTGTGCGCGTGTTGATTTCATCATTTATCTGTTCGACACACAGATGCTCACCATCAGGTGCCAGGCACTTCAGCCCCACCAGCACCCCCACCCCTCACTACCACCCCCACCAACACACACAAACACTCCAAGCTTGCTATGCTGTGGCTCTTAAACCCCCTCATCATCATCATTAGGTTTCTGATTAGCATAATTAGCACTGTTAACCAGATGAGCTTGAGTGGAGCCAGGCTGTGCCAGTCGGGGCAGCTGACAAATGTCAAGCTCCTCGCACTTTTCCAGGTTGCGGAGGGGGCTACTTGTTCCTCATCAGGTGGGTTTATGGCACATTTCCATGCCCTTAGTGATTGCTGACTGATAACAAATGGTCTTTCCAGCACATTTTGATGCAATGTGCGCACACACACTCACCCATTAAAAAAAAGTCAGAGGGGGATGATTTCTCTCTCAAGGCAAGCAGCCCTGTAAAAGTGACACAGCTCTTGAAGTTATATCAGTTAATAGAACAATGCTGAGCTCATACCACCAATTTATTCATTCGTGTTTGCAAATGCAGATGCTGTCTTTTGTTTGTGATGCTCAACATGCGCTTAAAGCCGACAGTAAACACAGAAGAAGCAAATCAACAGCACTCCTCCGGTCGTCAGCAAGTGAAAACTCACAAACACAATCCAGCACTCACAAATAACCAGAGAGAGGGAAATGAAACAGAGAGAAAGAGAGAAGGAGCGCTACATTTACTGAAATTAAACATTTTCTCATCAGCCTGAGGGTGCAGCAGGCCCACTAATGTATTATTCATCCCCACTTCACAAAGGAACATTAATCAATTATGAAGATATGAGGATCTTAAAGTATAGAGGAGAGACGAAGAGCGGCTTGTTCGTATTAATATGCGGCCGCAATCGTGCGCCTCCACCCCCCCACCCCCTTGGTCCTCAAATCAATATTTTGCAGATTAATTTGGAGCGGTTGTGGCGAGATGGCAGGATGGAAGGAGAGGGGGGGGGAGAGGAGAGAGTGTCTGAGGTCTGAATTAAGGTGAAGTGTTTTGTTGGGGTTTTTTTCTAGGACTGTGTATGTGCATACACGTAAATATGCTATCTGCCGTACTGTTTTTGGTAAACATATTAAGTCTGCTCAATAAAGCGATGTCCATCATCCAAAAAAAAGTCTTAACGTTGAAACACTAAGTTAAGATTTTGATATAAACGTGTATCAAATTGTAAAGAGAGAAACTTCATGTAAATCATATCAATGATCAAAAGAATCTAATCATCCTGAAACTTGATGAAGGTGTGTAACTTCTTATTGGCAACCCAGTTTGCAGTTTTACCCGCTGATGAGTAGTTCTTGTTAAGTTACAGAGTGCATTAATACACTCGCCACAGAATTCAAAACAGCTGCCTTCTTAGCACACTTTTAAACAGCCCGGATATAGTCTTTTCCATCTTCCTCAAACCCCCTCTTCCACTCTTTATCCACTCCTCTGTCTTCAGTTGCTCCTGCCTTCTCCTCTCATCTGTTTTTCTTAACGCTCCTTTTTTATCTTTTATTTTCTCCTCATCCTCCCTCTACCTCCATAGCACCTCTTTTCTTCTTTAACTCCTCCTGCAGCTCATTTGTTCTTACATTCAGCTTGGAGAGCTGAAGTCAGGCAGGAGAAGAAAAGAAAAAAAAGAAATGTGCAGGCAGTCACATCCCTGCAATCTGTGGAACAAATGAGGTACCAGTCACATAATCTAAAAAAACTAATCTGAAACATCAAGAGACCCATCGCAAGACAACATCCTGCAAGGCAGTAAAAGAAAAAGTGGGTCATGCAAAAAAGATGGCTAAATTGACTGGCACTAAGTGAGCGAATGTATGTTTTATTACACCACACATTAATAGCTGTTGCATGTGCAATATGCGTGGCACGTGCATGTGTATGTGTGCAAACAGCAGTCCCGAATAGTACACGTGTAAGCCTTTGCACACCTGAGCAAGCGTGTCAGCCCCCTCCTGTTGCAGGAGCTGAATGTTAGCTTGCAGTTTGGTGATGCAGATGTCTTTCTCAGCAATCTCCTTCATGTTGTCTTCGTGGATCCGCCGCAGACAAGACAGCTCGCTCTGCAGGTGCACCAGCCTCTCACCGCTTTCCAGCACCTGCGTCGCAGTCTTCGCCAGAAAGAAATTAAAATTTGATTTCCCCCCCCACAAAAAGAGACAAAGGTTTATTTTCATTGAGAATTATTCACTGGCTAATACTCCTCATACAATTTTTCCAAATTGCTTTTGATTACTTTTTCATAAATGTCTCGCAATAATCTGAAATGAATTGGAATGAATAAAATTACATTTTTATATCAATTCTTAATGTCTCATTTTAAAATAGAAGTCCATGTAATTACAACTGTAAGCGCCCGAGCGATAATTGCCTGGGTTGTGTAAGACAAATTCATAGTTAGAAGTTCACATATTGCAGATTAAGATACAACGTATACTGTAAATATATATCATTTATAGTTTTATGAGGACACACTTAATTTGGCCACGTGTTCTGGAAAGCTGTTCATTTGATAGTGTTGTCGTGCTAACAAACAGTATTTTTTAAGTTATGGCGCTCACATGTACCAAGGCTCCATGTGTGTTTGTGTGTCCTGTAGATCTGTTTGCGCATCTGCATTGCAGAAGCACCAGCTAAACAGAAACACAAGTGGAATAGAAAATATATAGCCATTTGTTGAAAATGTGATTAACAGAACAAGCTCCAGTTACTCAACTTGTTTCTCTACGGATCTGTCTGTAATCACACAAACCACTAATTAGCAGCAGTGCAAATGAGTCAACTCACAAGCAGCATAAACAAACAGTAACCAGCCAACACACACATAAACAACCAACAAGCCTGGGTTTACCACAAGCACAAATGCGTGTGTGTATTTCTGCAAGCCTGTGTGTTTACGTGTGCCTTAACCATAAGCCACAGAAGACAGTAAAACAGCAGTGGGTATAATTTAGTGACACCCTGTAAGGAGGTGTGGGAAGGTTGTAAAAATCTCTCCCTTTTAATCCCGACCGGCGATGCCATGTTTGTTACCCAGGGCTCTGAGATATGCTGGTAATTCATCACACACGCCACGGCTTCCTGTTAAACCTGACTGCACATGGAGCGCTTGTAGCACAGCTGCCAAACCAATATCGTAAAAAAAAAAAAAAAAAAAGACTCCTCCACCTTTTAAACAGCCTTCTGAACAAATAATTTCTTAGCAAGTCATTTAATTGTTTCAATCTTACAACTGCTATGAGAAAAAAATGAGATTTGTTTACATTGTCTTGCTTTTTTGGGGGGAACTATCTTGAACCCAGACAATTACATGCAAATGACAGAATGTCTTGTTTGCATTTTTGTGGCGTGATCCCGGTAGCTCATTCTTTGGAATGTGCTCAAATCAAGTCAAGTCAAGTCGGTTACCTTTTGCTTTCCTTGTATATTCTCTGCAAACTCCCTCTCCAGATCCGAGATGATCATGTCCTTGGTTTGCAGCTGGATTTTCACATCTTCCGTCTCAGACGTCATCTGGTCCACGGAATCACTGCTATAGCGGAAAAGCATAAGGAAGAGGAAGGAAATCGTGAACTACTGAACAAGCAGATAGATGTAAAACACAGAAGGGAAATATCTCTTTTCAGGTTTATAGTGAGTACAGAGTGCATTATTAAGTGATGTGAATTACAGAGATGAAAGCCACAGCATATGGCAGTGTATATAATTGTTTCCATCACAATGTATAAGCTTTGATCCTTAATCAAATTGTTTTAACAACTGATGCAGGATAAAACAGGAATGTGTAAGCAACATGCAGCACATGTATAAGCTGTAAAATTCAAAAACATCTAATTCAAAAGCAGCAAAGAGATGCTGAGCCTGTTGAAATTTGTGCTAGGTGACAGCAACCAGAGCTGATATGTGTTTCTCTCCGTCAGTGTGTGTGTGTGTGTGTGTGTGTGTGCGCACGCGTGTGCATGCGTGCGTATGAGTCTGTGTGTCTCCCAGCGGTGAAAATACGTTAACTCTGCCCAGACACCTTTCTGAGTCACCAGTGACAGCTGTCACACACCCAAGATGGAAAGAGAGAGAAAAAAAACCCAGATCATACGGCACTGTGTGGTACTGTTCACAAACACACAGGCACGTACAAAGACACACGCAGGCACACGCACGCACACACAGTTTCATATTTACCAGCCTCATGAGATGAGCTATTCTGATGAAACTTTGCACAGATTAAAAATGTTAAACTCACATTTGATCAAGCGTGTCTACACTTTCACACCAAGTGGAGAAGGAAAGGCAAGATTTGACAAAAGTGACATGTGAGTGGATAGAGAGCGCTGAGAGTTAAATCTTTCACTTTGGCAAAAAAAAACCAAAAAAAACTTTTCAGTCAAATGGAGTAAAAGCCACAGAGGAAACAGTGAAAGCTGACTTTAGATTATAGTCTGGTTCTGCCTCGATAGGAGAATGGGAACGTGTATGTTCTCCTGTTATTAATCCACTTGATGTCTTTTTTTTTTAATCGTAAGTAGAGTTTTCCTCTGTTGTAAATAATCACCGAGCTAAGGTGATAATTTACAACACACAACCCGTGATATAGAAGCCTAAGTAACACATAGGTATGTGTAGAAGGATGGTTTTTGGCCCAAAACATGTCATTTAAGACCAAAAGGAAAAGAAATGCTATCATTTATTATAAGATGACTTCTTTAGGTCCTTTTAGTCAGAGGTGCACAACTTTGGTGTAAAAATAAGCTAATTTAAAACCTATTTTCCTATAGAAGGAAGACACTTGGAAAATGGATGTGAGTGCGTGCAAGCATATGCTCGCTGCAAAAACAAAGATTTTTTTTAAAAACCACACTGTTCTTATCTTGTCCAAGAACTCATAAACATACAACTAATGCAGAGTCAAAGGATTAAAAAAACAAAAATAATAAAATAAGTATAATTTGTATTACTTAACGACACATAAGCCTCTATTTTCTGCACCATTAATGGGTGGAACTGAATTTATTAAGGAGAGGAGGATCCTTCATTTCCAACAGTTTTGCTTCTTTTGGGAAAATCAAAATGAAAACACGCAGCAAATCCTGATCTGCAACAAGTCAACATGCAAATTTATTCATGCCATTCAAGTGCGTATGCATCTGCGTGCGTGTGTGCATAATATTGCAGGTCATTATTATGCATGCAACAAATACGGCTGCACGGCTTGTTATATTGCAATATACAATAAGTACTTGTGGTAAACAAATGACACAATGTCACACCACCAGAGGAACAGAGAATTCCTATTAAAAGCATTAAGTGTTGTTATGATTACTGTGTGGACAGAGAGAGCAGGTTGAGTGAATGTGACTGAATTGTGCGTGTGTGTGTGTGTGTGTGTGTGTGTATTACTGTGACTGTATGTGATATTAAAGCAGGCTCTCGATTTCTCAACCTGTCATTCAGCCCTATTAAGCAAGGCTAACAAAATTAGTCATGAATATGCAGTAATAACAAATGCAAATTGCCACCACTCCCCCCCAACACGCTGTGCATGTGGGTGTGTGAGCGTGTATACATATGTGTTTGCCCCTAGGGCTATAGACATTGGCTCTGTAAACCCAATTCTTTCTACATCATTACAGCAACAAGGCATAATTCATAAGAATAATCTGAACATCTATGTAACCTGGCATGCAAAAAAAAGGACACAAGTCCTCCTTGAGACTCTCTTCACACGATGGGGTTCACATATAGTACAGCGGGTTCGTTTTAACCTTTTTATGTTGTGGGGAAAAAATGGCTGGGGGTTTCCCACTCCGCGTTTTATGCTTAAGACACAAGCGCACACGTGTCGGTGCATGTACACACACCAACATGTAGATAGTCTGTTGCCTCCGTGTCCCCAGGGTGGTGTTTGACACAGCCTGGGCGCTGCCACAGCAATTAACCTCCCCCGTTAATGAGAGGAGTTCTGTCAAGCAGCCAGATGGCACTGCCTGGCACGCTGCCATGCAAAGACACATATGCTCATATGCCCACACAGCTTCATTCACAAACACATACACACCCAGAGACATGCACATATACACATTTAGGAACATGCACACGCAATGCAATCATGCCCCCCACCGCCCCAACCCCACTGTACATCTAACTGTTGCTGCTTGTCAGCGTCCCTCACCCCTTCCCCACCCCCCTTCTTCACCCATCTCCTGCATTGTCTTCTCTCCATCATTCCTCCCTAGCTCCATCTCTGGCAGCTGCTTATCCATGTCGCAGCACTGCAGATGTCACAACTCATCAGCTGGGAGAACAGCAGGGGAGGAGAAGAGAGAAGATTTTTTTTAGAGGAGAGGAGGAGTTTTCTTGCATCTCAGTATTTGACAGAAAAGCAACCAACTGGATGAAGTTTTATATATTCGCGCACGACTGACTAATCAATGTGCTCGTTTCGTGACTTTTGTTAATGTCGGCGACTTTTTCATACATATAGAAATGTTAGCCGTGGCTTTAATAATCAGCCGTATCGTTAAGAGGTGCGTGTGCTTATATTCGGAAATGGGCAGATACGAGCGCTGCGCGTGTTCTGCTTTGTGTGTTTGTTTGTTAATGAGCGTGGCACTTGGCCGCGGCACGGCCCGCTGTGTGTGCATGTCTGCATGTCCGTACAGCAGCCCACCAGGCCTTCGTATTGATCAGTTAGCTTGGCCTAATAGGAGAAGAGGAGCCTGACCTGGGAAAGTCAATATGGAGAAAAAGAGACATATCCTCCTCCCGTCCTGAGAGAGAAGTGGGAGAGAGAGAGAGAACGAAAGAGAAGAGATAGATACAGAGGTAGAGAGTCTACTGTACACTGTCAGTGCTGAAGAAAATGGTGAAGAGTGTGTAGCTTTTTGGAAAACCAGCTGGACAACAGAAAAACAACCAGCGCCAGAAGAAAATAATAATATAACAATGATGAACCCACCCCCCTAGTCTCTTGAAGCCCATGTATCTCATCACTCTGTTAACAGAGAAAAGTTTGAGTTTTGAATTAGAACAGTCTCACAGAGGGATACCGCCTAAGTTTCACATAAGTGAAGTTCCTACCTTTCCCAAATGAGAATCAGGATATTCTGTCAGAGCTTTTTTTTCTCTCTCTTTCCTAACTAACTTTCAGCATTTGACTGCTTTTGGCAAAGGAAAACAGCACTCAAGTTAACTCCTGTGTAAAAAAAAAAAAAACTCTGCTGGAGATTATACTAAGGGGAAGTAATTTAAAAAATAATTGGGATAAAAACTGACACTCACTCACACATTAATACACTGATAGATCAATGTGTGTGGGGGTGTATGGGGGTGTCTGTGTGTGTGTTATGTACACCATTTCAACAGAAATATATAAATAAATTTGTAGATAAACAAAAAAAACCAGAGAAAACGGAAAAGTAGATAAAAGACTTAGGTTTCACCACGCACACGCATACATACACAAACACACACACACACACACACCTGGCTGAGTGATGCTACCCTGGAGGGTGGCTTCAATCTGATGCGTTTAATGTTGACGCTGGTGGCAAGAAACACACACACTCACCCGCTGTTTCAACCTGCCTGTCATTTCATTTCAGGAGACCTGATTTACTCATTTCATTTATTTAATTTTTTTATTATTATTATATGTGCAGCCATTTAAAACGCTCAAGGTGTGATGCAAAGCCCCACATCTCTGACAGCAAGTACGCTGGCTGAGGATCCATCACACCCTTCAGTGCCTTTTACAGGAATGGCATAGAAACCCCGTATAGCCACAAACTCGGCTGTGCCACATTGTGCCAGACCATTGATTCCTGCTTAGCTGGGTGCTTTAATTGGCTGCGCTGCAGGCTGTCAAACCACCGACTGTCACTTTTGACCATATTTGGATGTGTTTTTTTAGCTGTTATATGACAGCTTGTGAAAAATAAATATCAACTGCAGTAATACCCATGTGTTTGGAAATTAACTGTTTTTCTTTTAGGTCAGTAAATATTATAATGTCACCTTTGATGACAAAGTCATTACTTGTCAGCAGGGGTTGTACTGGAGTTTGAGATGAGGAGGAGCTCTTGTGTAGTGAGGTCAGGAACACATGATCTACTGCAGGCAGTAGAAACGGGGACAATGTCTTTAGTTAAAATTTGGGCAGATTATTCACTTTTTTTTGTAATTTCAATAACATAATGAATACATTTCAATAACTCTACAGCATACATCATTGCTTTTTAAAATCAGACTACTTCCTGCAATAATCACTTGATACACCATGAAAACATATTGGCATTCTCTAGATGAAACTAACCTATATTTTGACTCTTCTGCTGCGGATGAAAATGCTGACTTCATTCTAAGCATAACTGCTCTGTTGCCAAAGGGTAACTACGAATTTGTGCACAGCAGCTCAGCTGCTTGCTTGGAGAAAAGCATTTGGGTTAATACCTAAGATCACAATGGCATGTCAGAAGATAAATAATTGATGAAATTACTGCTGCTGCTGTGCCACCTGCGTAACTTGCAGACGGCCAATCTCTTAGTGTCGGGACATCGAGAGATTGCGTTGTATTGTAGCATCAAACAGCTGTGTGATGCTACAGCAGCTGTTTTATAAAGGCAAAGAACAAAACAATGATATGTACAGCACGAGACAAGGTGTAATTTGAGTTTTTATTTGGATGGTTGTTTACATTGTATCCAAATGCTTTTCAATTGATTTTCCTATCAAACGTCTTACTGGTCAAGTGAGTCCATGTGCCGAGCTGGCAATGAAAAAGTGTGAACTAGATAAATATGTATGAGCACAAAGATTCAAAAATGCTACTTTCATTAGTTTTGTCAGAATGTAAAAATAAAAATCTGTCTCTCTGGGAAGATCTAACGTAAAAACAGAACACGTCTTTAGGGGCTTTGGAGCATTGCATGGTGGGAAATATCATATAGGGATTTGCATATTGCCATGGGGACAGTGGTGTTGCAGTGACTCCCTAAAGAGTTCAAGCTCCCTCAGGATAGACACAGTCCCTGAGGCCAGCTCTGTTACCTTTCTCAACAGTGGGGTACCTGTGCATGTGTGTGAGTGAGTTTGTGTGGTCGAATCATGAAATTAATCATTATTTCAGTCAAAAGTGAACTTCTCCGAAGAAAAAAACTGCCTAGCTGATGAGAAGCGAAGGTAATACAAACCTGCGTGGGATGTGAGCCACAGGTCCAGTAACCTCATCCAGCAACAAAGGCTTCAACCCAGCCTCAGACACCTGGGATACACAGAAAATGACATCCTGATTATTTATTTCTGTTTAGTGTATTTGTAGTAACTGCAGCATTATAATGCAGTACCGTACACCTTGAATTGAATTTTAATGCTAAAGTAGTACACCCAAGAAATAATACGTTCTCTCTGAACTCTAACATATCCAAATAGTTCAATATTCACTTCAGTACAACCTAAATTTCTGTTTATTAGATATACACTGCTAAATAAAGGAAAATAGCTTTGTAGAAATTGATTTTCTCGGGTGTAAACCGTGATGAAGTCCGACAGCGCCCAGGGGTAAAGGTGTGAAGTGTGTCACCCCTGACTAATTGCTAAGAATTTGCATCTTGTTGACCGCAGCAGCATGATAATATTATCATGAGGAAAGAAGACATTAATATACAGCAACTGCATAAATAAAATTGAAGGAAAACAATCATTCCTCATTTTCAAACCCAGAATCCAAGATTAAAATTGAGATAGAACTGATTTAATAATTCCACTTCCCTCCTGAGAGATTTTTTTAAAAGAACATATTTAAAGCAATACAGTAGTGTGGGAAGTCAAGTGCATTGAAAGGAGGACAGAGAAAGCAAGACAGAGAAAAGCTTATGCAAAAACACAGACAGACACACACAATTCTCAGATATAGTTTCAATTCAAAATACCCCTTGCCATTATCCCGTCTGCCTGTCTGTCTGTCTCTTTTTTTCAAATGAAAATTTGTAAGGACGAGTGAAAAATGTGTCAGCACAGTTATTGTGAGGTCAATTCACACTGTGCAAAAAAAGAGAACAGCATAGAAGGGGGGCAAAGGAATTAACTGAGTTCAAAAGAAAAGTAAATAGTTCTGATTGTCCAGCGTTTTTTATTAGGCCAGACTATTAAAAAGAGGGAAGAAATAGACAGGACAGGGCAAAATTAACAAGGGCAATAAGCAACAGCTGAAAAGAGCAAAGAAAAAGAGACATGAAAAAGACTGCCAGAGAAGGAGAGAGCGGCAGGAGGCTCCACGGAAACAGAGAGGCCCGGCACCGCTGGTAAAATATCGGCCACTCTATCGCCGTGGTGACAGGGGTCACTCCGGGAAAAGGAAATCAATGCTGACAGCAATGACTCACAGGTCAACACATATCCCCCGTGTGTGAGTTAATGTGTGTCTGTTCGTTTGCTTTTGGCCATGAGTGTGTGCGTGCACGTGTGTTTTTCAATTATGCATATGTTAAGTGTGTTTATGTGTATAACCGTGCGTTTGTGTGCATGCGAGATAAGATATGGAGCAGTAGAGCACATATGGAGTGCATAAAATATCAAGTTAAACCATCCAAAAAAGGGATCTGAAGCATGTGTAAAGACAAGATTCAGTTCATTTAATGTGTAGTATTTAAGGCCTAATGGTAAAAGACAATTATGCAGGTCGCCTTTGCTGTTTTAAAGGAGACTAATCATTAAATAACACACAGAGTCTGGATCTTCCTCATTTTTGCCACCACTTTACTATGAACTTGAAGAAAACTTTAAATTAAGGACATTGATTGGTGAATGATGATTACAGAAAAGGTGTTCACTCACACATTAGTGCAATTTAACCTGCTGGCAGTATTTATGTATGGGGACTCCTCCTGTGTGATGGCACGTTTGAATATTATGTTGTATAATACCAGCATAGCATTACTGGTCTATAAGAAAGTAATATAAAAAGCCAAGCTGTCCGTCCTCTAAGTAATCAATCTGTTTACCAAACCACATCTATAAAAATATAAATTTAAACACACACACACACACAAAAGCCACACAAGATCATAAAATATTTATATTCTAATGCACCTGCAATGTGACAATGAGAGGACCTGGAAAACGTAGAGGTCAGCGGCTAATATGGGTAGGCTGTGTGTGTTTAGGAGTGTGTGCGACTGTGCGTGCAGGCCTTATATATACCCTTGGGTTAGCAGGAGTTACGACCTGCTTACATTATTAAGGTGAGTAGTAGGCTGTGTTATGTATGCCTAAAAAGCCAGTCAATTCATTACTGATGCAATCCCCTAAGTACATGAATAAGCGTGCGGCTTTCTCCTTTTCTCTGCCTCTCTGAACTGTAAAGGAGACAAAATATTGGTGCGATGCAGGGGGCTTTAGATAAATCAGAAACAGGAGGAAATTAATAATAAGAAATAAAACAACATTAGCTGATTAAGTATGTATGGCAGAGTGACGGCTGAAATTTACAGGCAGCTGGGGCTGGGTGTCCGGAATAAGGTCTCATTACAGATCACGGTGTGTGTGTGTGTGTGTGTATATGTGTGTGTGTGTGTGTGTGTCCATCGTTAGTAATCCGTCACCTGTGGTCTCAGCTTTATGAAAAGGCCTGCAATCTATGATAATGAGCCCTGTGAAGGTTATGACCACAGTAAACTCATTTGTTAGCATTAAGTATATATGTGTGTGTCTGGCTGGCTGGCTGTTTTATGTATAATACAGCAATGTCATAAAGGAGTGGCGAGGAAAAATACTTTTAAAGTATTGGTGAAAATCATCAGAGACGGGGAGTGAGAGAAAAAGAGGCAAACAGGAAAGAAAAAGAGAGCACATTACACAGATGTTGCATCACATCAATTAGCTTCCTTGGCCAGTTATTAAAAACACAGAGAGGACTTATACAATATATTCTTCTACACAATGTCCTCGGCATAACAAGCAAAACTAACTTCAAATGTTGTGTCACAATTTCTTATTAGGAAGGCAAACGTCCTATCATCACTACAGGTCCTTTCCTTGTTATGTGCAGGAAAAAATGGTATTAGATATGAAGTAAAGAGATTGCACTTGTAGTTGCAGTATGGCTGGTAAGTACCAAAATTGGTCAACAGTAGGACTTCTATTGTAAGAAATACAAGGAAAGCGCAAAATAACAACAGTCATTCCCAGACCGATTTCCTTCTTCTCCACTGTCACTCTTCCTCCTTTTGCCTCAATTTTCCTTCATTTCCTTTTCTTTGTTTTCAGCCTCAAACCTCATCACAGTCTCTTGTCCCCTCCTGTCTCAATCATTTGCCCCTAACATACTCCCCCCCCCCCCCCACCCCCACCCAACACACACACACTTCCCCTTTCTTGTTTCCTTTTCTGTCTGAAAATAGTCATCAATTTTCTCCCGAGCTGGGTCAACTAAAAGCAACAGAGGAGAAAAAAGACAAAAAACAAACAAAGCGGGAACGTGTGCTCGTGAGTCACCAGATCACAACACAAAGCGAAGGCTGAATAAAATAGAATCAAGCAACTCAAGCCAATTGTGACTGGAAGGAGCATGCCAGCATCTAGTTCTGCTACGTCACGACCTGCATGTTCAGAATGAGCGTGGACAAAAAAAAAAAGAAGAAAAAGTTTACTTTAATTTTGCTTGAGCCTAATTCAAATGATGCAACTACAGCATACAGGCAAAAGCACGTCTGCTGCCTTACTGAACATGTTATTGACGAGATACAGTGTGGCATCAAACGTACTGGCAGAGCCTACCCAATATACTGTATGTGCCGAGACGTCTCTTTATAAGATTTTGCCTTTAATCTTTCAAATATAAAATGTCCTATTTTGCCAATTTGTTGCATAAAGACTGGGAGAGTAAGCTTTATTCCTAATTAGTGAAGTGGCACTGTTGTAAACCTTCCCTCTGCCCAATGGAAGAAGACTAAACTGTAGCAAATCACATTCATACAAAAAGTTGCTGATTTTAATTTTGGCTTGCCCAACCGTGAAAGTTGCGTTGACTAAACTTACCGGTTGCTCTTAAAGTAAAACTCAAGTAGAATCATTTCTCCACAGTTCAGCAAGCCACTGTCGTCTCCCTGCATCAGACGGACTTGTTACAGTTCCATCCTGTGGCTGATATATTAACAAAGGTTTACAAGGGCAGAGCACTACATATGTAAGTTTGGCCTTATGGCTGACCTTACAATGCACTTAGTATCCTGTACAGGGAGTAATGCTGCAGCCACTCCTACAAGCCATTTATTCCAGCTAACGACCGTCAAGCACTCATAAATCAGCATTAGGAACCTCTTTCGCCCTCTCTCTCTCGTTTAGTCCCCCTTCTCTGTGGCTCCCTCCACTCCTCCGATATTTTCTGCCCCTTCTTGTATGCGTTTTTTTGCCCGCGCCCTTGTCACTTTTCTTTTTTTTTTACATTTTACCTTTTCAAACCTGTCACTCATTCTCATTCAAATTCAATGTTTTGCATTCTTCTTCCTTTTAACTACATCCACACTGGCAAAGTTGATAACACCATTTGAAAAACGCTTAAATAAACGCATATTCCTTAACCAAACAGACGTTGGCATATAATTTGTTATCCAAGTTTAATTGAACACCTCTAGTTAAAGCTGATGTCTTTGTCTTCTTATGGGCAAGAATTGTGTGCTTTGTGCATGACACAAGGGATGGACACACGGTGACTGCAGGCTGCAAACATGGGCGTTGAGATTGCTGTTTCCAAAACTCCATCTGTAAACTAAAACTGGGTCATTGCAGATCTGTTTTATGGGTCCTAAAATACCAAAGCAGTGCAGGTCTACAGGTGTAAACATAACAGCGTTGATGTAGTGTGCATATGGCCTTATACTGTGTATCTGTCTACCTGTCAGTCCTCCTCATCATCATCTCTTTATTTATTATGTGTGGCCCCTCTACCCCCCTGCCATCCATCCTGTTTCACCCTCTCTTTCTGAAAACCCCTTCTCCTGCAGATAGAGATGGCGTCCCTGAAAGGTCTAACCTGGTATTGGCACCTATATTGATTTTAATTAAGCTAATTAGTTCATTATTCCAAGGATCAAACAGGGGCATCCATTACTGCATAGACAGAGAGAAAGAGAGACTTAGGGCTCTTGGGTGTGGAGGGGTGCTATGGAGTTAATATGGTAATGAAGACAATAAATTATCACTCACAGCAAAGTCATTAACAACAGCATTAGCATAGTCAACCACCGTGACCCCCGTGACCTCCCCTGCTCTCTCTTTCTCACTTTCACTGCCTTGTTCCCTCAGAGCACCTGCCACAAACGCGAATGCTGAAGCGTGCGTGAGTTGTGTGCATGTGTGCATGTATTTGTTGGGGGAAGTGGAGTTTGGGGGGGTTGATAAAGGTCACAGAGATCATAGACTGTTTTTAATGCTAACCTGAATTAAGTTTCAGCAGTCACTGCTACGTAGGGTTGGACAGGTGTTCTTTGAAACGCTTCTACTGCACCAAGTTCGCAGCATGAATCATATACAAGCTAACCACAGCTTAATCAGTTAGGAAGCACGCTAAATCAGTACTTCTATTACAATCATTTTCTTCAACATATTTTTGACAGATAGTCTTAATGCACCGGAATGTATGTATTTTCAAGTAGACCAGATGTCAGAACTCTAAAGTTGTGGTCATTCTTAATGCAGGGCTGATATGCGCTGTAGCCTGCATACTTACGTGTTTCATTTACATGTAACTACAACCCAGGAAGAAAACTGGGCCTTGAGAGTCCTGCTATGAAAGCTCCACATGACAAGAAAAATTGTGCTCTCATTAGCAAGAATTAAGTCATGAGACCAATTTTATCATTTGGTTCCCAGGCTTTAAGATTTTAATAGCCCCTGTTCTGTGGTTTATGGGAATGTCATAAATAGTCACTTTGTGAATCACATACACACACACACACAAAAAAATATTGGAGCCTCTCATCACAGCTGGAGACATTGCTGGCATTCAGTGAGCAAATTTGTTGTCATCACTTGTTGTAACTGGTTTTGCTCTCTCCTCCGATACAAATAACACAAAGAAAATCCTTTGTTAACCACCGTTTATAAAGATTAACAAGCATGGCCAATGGGAGACTTCCAGTTTAGGCCGCAAAAGAAGACTGCAAGCTTTCCAATGCAGGCTATCGAACTGTTTGTCCTATCATGTGGGTGTTTTTTTTATCTATGATTGTAGGAAAATTTTGGGGGCGACGGTGTTCAAATTTTGTCATGACGAGCTGAGTGGATCAAAGAGAGGCCAGCTGATTCTAATTTACCTCTTCTGATCTGTACTTGCTAACAAATACATGTCTCAAATTAAAGACATGTCTGTCACTGCAGATGTTTTCCTAGTACAGTTTAACTTGTTTAAGTAAGGTTCAACACATAAAAAAGACTATTTCTTCTTTATCTAAAATCCTGGGTTGTCCTATAACCCCTTCAGTTAAAGCAGGTGTTCAAGTACAGTACAAGTTTGTATTGAATGCAAGGGACATGTCCATCTGTCTGTAGATGGCACAGACCAAAGGCTAATTGTAACAGTCTAGAACCCAGAATACAATCCTTGAATTTTATGATATTATGGCCACAAAACAAACTCTGTTTAGTGTCCATTAGAGTTCATCCCTATTGTGTATCAACAAGACCATACACTACGATTCAATCAGACGTTAGCCAAGCTCCTATTACAGAGCTCATTGCATCGTTTACATTGTGGAACGGTCCATAAGTAGCTCTAAATGCTCTTCATTTGATTGGATTTCGCATTATGGACATCAGAGCAGAAACACACTGACTATCCTGTCCCCTGACTATCCTAATAGACTGTTGAGTGAGACGCTCCATTTGTTTGTATTTGTTTACCGATGTAGACCCTGAAAACATACAAAGTAGCATAAACAGACAGTGAGAGCATCGTGTAAGACGGGTGAAAATGGAGATTCAAAGGCTCAGAAGATGGGTCGATAGCGGCAACAAACTATTATGTTCCCTCACAGCGTGTCTCTTTGGCTGCCAAACGAAGCTGCTGTTGTCACAAACAATAGCAAAACTGCGATTGGATGGACTGAAGGACTCTTAGAATGTCACTTTAAGAAATTTTACGAATTGTTCTTCACCTTTCCCTTTAAGCTGTATGTTTTTAATCAGCTTGAGAAATGGAAAAATAAATTAGTAAAGTTCCTAAAATTCCATTACTGATAATAAATGTGAAAATTAACAAATGTCTTTGCTTTTCAAACTATCCTGTAGGCATGTATTGTGCTATAATTTGCAAGAAAGACATATATTGTAGAACTTATTCAATAAAGGAATCTGAGAAAGTGCTATGGAAGAAAAACGGCAGAGATGCCGGTATTTGTGTTGCTTAAGCAATGTCAGTGAAGAGAATTAAGTTTTAAAATGATGAAAGTTAAAATTGGGCAGCTTTGAATGCTCAGAAATGCAAAGCATTATGTTAGCGTGACCTTTGTAGTAAGGGTGTAGAGAGCACACAAAGCTAGCCCTCTGACCTTCTACATAATGGCAGATAAGTACTTTGGTGTATAATAAGCCATAATTACTTTTCTGTGTGTAAAATCCACTCAGAGGAGAGAATATTGATAGAAGCCTGGCCGTAACTAAAATGGAACAATGACTTAAGGTCACTACATCAAGTGGTGGTGATGTTGTTAGTTCCTCCTATAACAAAGTTTTCCTTTTTTAGGCAGTTTTTCCAAAGACCCAAAACCAATAGTTCATTATCTGTCTCAAGGATAGATTCTAATACACATTAAGGAAGAAAAGAACACTGTAAAATCGCTAAAATTACAGAAGATATATATTAAAAACAAAAACAAGAGGGCTTTTCATGCGCAGAGGAATTTTTGGCAACCTGAGGAGGTTTAAGTCAGCCACAAAAAGAGACCTCTAACCCTTGATCATGTAATAAAATTATTTTCTGAGAGGTTTTTGGTCTTTCTTAGTCAGGCATAATAGCATTTTTGTTGATCGAATGAACAGAAATAAGAGAAAAATGCATCGATTTTTGTCAAATAAGGTAACAAGGTAACTTTGACTTAAGAGTACGCAGATCAGTTATGCTTACTGCCATGGCTAGTCACCTCTTGTAAGCCCATTCTGAGCCAGGAAAAAAAAAAGCGCTGGGCGCAGTTACATCTGTGTCAAGATGAAGCCATTTATAAAATCTTACAGCCAAAACACGATCATGGTTCTGTCCAGCTCCCCTTTGCAAATCCTCAATGGTCTGAACAAGCACCTGGATGTGATCTGTGAGGTCATTCACGTAAGACTGCAGGAAGTCCACTTTCTTCTGTAAGAGTAACAGTACAACAGGATAAGATAGTGGTTAATTATTGTGGTTTAATAAGCTGACAGTTTATGTGTTTAATTAGTTGCTGAGCTAGGCAACTCATTCATAATCCAACACAGCAGTCACAGATTATGGTAATTGTTAGGTCATACAGGCCTAGAGATTCTCTGGGAAAATGTGAATACTGTAACAGATTAGTGAGTGGCTGGCCTGAGTTGGTGACCATAAACAGGGCAGAGTAAGATTATTATTAAAATATCCAATAATAAAAAGTTCATTAAAAGTCAAAATGATGAATCCCAATATGGGAATGTGCACAAACACTAACCACAGTGCAGTTAAGCAACATATATCCCCTCAATCCAGCATGTCACTTATAAATGTAGTACTCCTTCTTGATGTTAAAACAGGGACTATATCCCCAGTGACACCTCACAGGAAAGGCAAGAGATCCAGGCAAACACAAAATAATAATGTGTTTCTTATTTAGTTGCATCTTACCCATCTTTAGAGCAGATGAAGCATTAGCATTGACACACATTAAATGATGATCAATTGTATGGCCGGACAGGTTCGGGGTCTCTGTAACTTTCTGACAAACTGAAACAAATACATCTAAAGACAACAAGTGCAAAACATGTTGGTGGTGAGATGTCTACAGGCTCTCATTCTATCCCAACAAGTACCCGAGACATATAAAACAGTTGAAGAACGAGCCAAAATACAACAGCTTATAAAAGAGAATAAGAAACAGGGATATCGTCAAAAGCCACCAGTGACTATTTTGATTCTACTTACATTGTGTCAGTAAGCCTTGTTGTTATTATGGCAGTGTTTGAGTATCTAAATCCGTAACATATTTTATTCACTGAACTGGTTGTGACATTTAAAACTTTTTTTTTCTTTTTCATTTTCCAAAACCTTTATATAATGCTGAATATGCCAGACAAAGAGGCCAGATCCTTGTGGCTTTCACACAGAAGCCCACCTAAGATTCACAATAGATGACCTCTGCCCTCTATCATAGGAAAAGGAATACTTAGTGATCATGCACTCAAAGTCTAGGGAAGACTCAAGAAGGCATTTCAATGTTCAGATTTTATTACTTACAAAAACTGATAACCTAAACGTACTCTTTATTTTCTTATTCCAGGTTAAAAAAAAAAAAAGAAGCCTGTGCACTTAGCTTAAGGAGCTTTTGCAGTTTTCCAGATACCCTACACATACAATGATTGTCCCTCTGATAAAAGGAAGTGCCACAAACCTAAGAAGTATATTGCCTTAGAGGACCACCTGTACATCTGTGCTGAAAAACATCTGTCCCCTACAGCCAAAAGTAAATAAGCAGTTTATACTGTCCCCTGATGCATAACATTATACTGATGTTTAGCTTCGGGGAAAGTAACTTTACAAAGATGGCAAATGTGACAGTATGGTAACATTCTAGGGTTGACATTGTTTGTTTGTTGTTGTTGTTGTTGTTTCTTACTTACTTTTCACTTTTGGAAAAGCTAGCTGTGATAAGTGCCCTAAAGCATAAGAAAAAAAATGAATTCTTGAACTGGCAGGTTGCTCAAACATTTCAACATTTTAAGAAACATCATAAACCTACAATGGGTTCATGGAATAATGGATGTTGTATTTTCAGCGGACACACTTTATGATTAAGTGTTCCCATCAACCTTTAGGACTTGGGAGCTCCTGGGTTCTGAACATCATAACCTTGTTAAGCTGGCCCTCGACTGGGGCCGGCTGACCATAACCTATTCTGAAACCTTGTTATTTTTGCTTTGATGCACAGTCCAGCTCACACGAGCTACATTCTGTTGCTAAAAGATGTTACATGACGATCCCGATGATTAGAAACCTCTCTTTTTTAAATATGAGTGTGGCTCTGTGTTCCTGATCTCTGCCGCTCAGATGGAAACATAATGCAATTTGCCACCTGTTACAAGTGCTGCGGCTTTATGAAAGCACCGCTGCGCTTCCTCCTGTCATTTGTCTGACAAGACAGAGGTCATCTTCTGATGTTAGAGTCAAGGTGGACAGGATGCTGTATGATTTGTAATGGATGGATTATAGCCTAATGACAATAGATGTTAGCCTAAATCTAAACATGCTGTAGAGACTGTGTCTGCTAACCCGTACTTTATGCAATTGTCTGAACCCATAAAAACAATCTTTCACAATCCAGGGTCCAGACTACTGGAAGGGCGTGTGCAGAATCGTCATTAAGACTACTAGCATTTGTTTCCAATGTTAATAGGAAAAAATACAATACTATTAAGGAGCTCTTTATTTTAAATACCTAGATTGGATTTGTGTGTTTCAACGTAGCTGTATAAAGTGGGAACACAAAGTCTGGATTTATTATTTCCCTCAAGAAATCTGATGCTACACTTCTTAATTTTGTCCTGGAGTCAAACCGGATGTTACGCCAGGACTAACAATAATGGCAGCGGTGGGATTCGAACCCACGCCTCCAGAGAGACTGGAGCCTAAATCCAGCGCCTTAGACCGCTCGGCCACGCTACCCACAACGTGCGTTTCACATGTGGTAAAACAACTACTCACCTGTGGTAGTTCTCCCCGTCTACTGGTGTCCTCCTCCAAGCATCTTAACTTCAGCTCGTGAAGCCCTCTGAACTCGTTTAGTAGTTCTTTAATAATGTTTAGCTCTGTTTCAGGACTCTGATTGGCTACTATGAGCTCTTTTTCACCTGAGCAAGAAGACAGGTGAGAAGCGTGACTAAGCGTTTCCGACAATGTTGAGCTTTTTCTTGGCTGTGTGCAAGCTGCACGCATTGCTCCAAAAAGTTCCTGCCACCTGTTTACTAAGTCAACTGCGTAAAGGCTTGCAAAAAGCTAGCTAAAAACAGTCATAATCTCGGTTTGGTAAAATCTTATAGTTTAGGCAAGTACACGGTAACCTGGAAAAAACAAATCAAATCAAGATCCCGGCACTTTGAATGAACTTGACATTTAAGACTGAGTAAATAATTGCCGTGGCTTTTCTTAACAAGTTGGTCGCTATGTACCGTTGCTACAACTGAAGAGTTTGAATTATTTTTCCCCAGACGGTATGCAGTTTTTAACCAGTGCTTTGGCGCTACGCTATGCGATTGGCTCATTTTGATCACGGGTTTCTTAAACGTGACGTACACACCCGCTACTGGTGAGTTTTCTTTAGGAGGCGGGATGACGATGTACAACCCGGAAATACAAGTGCTGTTGACATTTCAGGGAAGACTGGGTTACATTGAGTTCGACCCCGAAAAGCGATGGGTAAATATATGAATATATGTCTTCATTACCCTGCTGAAAAAACATGAGCCTGTATTATTTTCTTCTATGCCCACATGAAGCTCAATAGCGGCATGTCTGCTTTTTTCCCCCGAGCTGTTAAGGCTCGTCGTCACATGTTATCAGCTCCTCGCTGCTGTATCAGTATTTTGTCTCTGTGTTAGCCGCTTGCTTGTCCCCCCTCTTTTCCTGCACGCTTTCATTTAAAATCGTATCGATTGTTGATGGCTGTTGATGAGTATAGTGACCACTGCATAGTGTTCAATCAGCCAGCCGTTTTTGAATTAGTATTCATCGGGAGTCTGGTTCAGGTGTGTATACCAGCTGAAACTTTGGATGGTAACCTTGTGACTGTGTGCACCTTCAAGAGTATGTTGTGCAACTCCGCACATAATTCCATTATTCCCCTAAATAATCAGTGCCAGAGATCAAAACCTTCCACATTGAGATTCAAGGCAAAGTTGATCTTATTGATTTTCAGGAGACTACTCACTTCATTTCTCTCATCCCAATCATCACTGCTCTACTCTTATCTGTCTCTTGGTTATATCTCTCTTTTCCAGTGGCTTTGACTGTATGGCTCTCACACTCTCTGCCAAAACCTAATCCCTCCTGTGATTATCACATAATGCTCTTGCCTTATTATCAAAATGGAGCAGATTTGGGTTTTGTTGTTGTTGTTAAAGACTGATGGGCTCAAGCTTAAAAAAAATGTTTAAAAAAAATTAAGCAGACAACGCTATTATGAGGAGAATGTGGACCGGCTGATTGCATGAGATTGTGGTGTGATGTGGTGTGTGTGCTTCTGGAGCCAAACACTTACTTTGATGAGTGTGTTTTTTAAGGCAGCCGCACAAGTTAAACTAGGCTGTGATCTCACTCTGGGGTCATAAGGTTATTTTATACAGTTTCCAAATGAAGGCAAGTCTTAAAGGCACTATAGTTATCAGCGCATTTGGAGGGGGAAAAAAATCAATCCAACATTAATTTATTCCACAGTCTAAAAGCTACAATGTATAGTGTCAATCCTTTTAATGAATTTTGGAAAAAGAATGTTCATATTTGCAATTTAAAGTAATAAAAGATTAGCACTACTGTTCAATCTAAATTTTACAAGTTCAAATAGACTAAAAGGAACTGGAAGGCACAAAGATTTGCATATTTTTACATATGTGTTGCTGGAACTCCAGCATGCTAATCTAACTATAATATAGTCTATATTTCATGTTTAGTTGTCTGATAATAATATATAATGTGTAAATTACTACAAGGTATTTTGTGTTACTTTTGAAGGAAATCAATCAATCACACTTTAAATTAAACATGCCAAATGAACTCTTACATGTAGCCCCAGCACCATGAGTTTGATTGACAAACACGTCCTGCAGTAGCCCTCACATTCCTGTAGATTTTATTGGCTTGTCCTCAGTTAACTATCACATTTTTTTCCTTTTTGTTTTTTTAAAAAGCTAAAATGTTTACTCTTTTATTGTCTGTGTTTTTTCATGCATAAAGAGAGGTCAAGAAACGTGCAGATCAAATATTCCTGAGGATAACACTTTTTATTTGCATGAGTTGCTCTCTCATTGACTCCTCTGAAAGACACAACTTTGGTTCACTCATTTATTAGCCATTCTGCTTTTTTTTTTTCCGCATTCATTGTGCCTCTCTCTGTGCTCTAAATGTTTCATGACTTTTTAAGTTGTTTTTCTGCAAACCGTTGAGCTTATTACTCATACAGCCTTAGCATACTCAACCTTGTACTCATGAAATCAATTAATTCTCTTAAATAATTCACCTTCTGAGCAAACCAGATTAAGCGGAGCACATTTTTTGTGTGTCAGATGTGGTGTTCTAACTGATGTGTAATTTCTTTTTCTTTTTTTTCTCTCCTATTTTTTTTTTGTATTCAGGCATTAACTTGGCTCCTACCCCAATGGCTTGGAGTTTTGGGTGATTAGAGAAAGAGGAGAGCCTTGATAAAGCATTAGTGTGTGACGCACACACAGCCCTAAGACCCCTCTGTGCATCTGCACACATTCATTTTTCATGAAACAGACTCATAACAATTAGTCTGGTTACCGCCTGGGTAATCTTAGTGTCCCCGTAATGCCTGTGGTCTGCTGTATGACATCACTCTCTTAAAAGTTCTAAATCAGACATTCTCATCCGTTTTCATAGTGAGGACATTAGCAAGCCTCGGCTAATAGGCCCCGCACTTGTTTCTGGCGAAAGAAGGGCAATAAAGCGAGGGAGCGGGAACGAGAAGGGGGGGGGGGGACTGACTGACTGGAGCGCTCAGAGAAATAGGTTTTATCCACCAGAGCTTTTACACAAATTAATTTACATGAGCGAGAGAATAAAATGTAAAGTTGTAATCCAGCATGCTTTGCCAATGCATAGCCTATTTCTCGCTACAAGCATCATAGAAAGCCAAGTGAACATTTATGCATTATTTCAGCAAATACATTATACTAACAACCACAGCTAAGTGGTTAGGAATCTCAGCGCGACACCACACGAGGGGCTACATCCAGACTTCTAGCTGTGCAGTTTCCAACCGGTGTGCAATGAGCACAGAAAAAGCAAAGTGCAATCCCCAAGAGACGTTCACCTTCCCAGCATCCCCCCACAGCCTTTGGTCCCATTGTCCTAAACAGTCTCACACCTCCCTAGACACCAAAGCCAAGGTCAAGAAGAAAGTGAGGCCTTCCTCTGTCTATAGGGTATTCCCTGGATGCCCACACCTCAGTAGGGCTGAACCACGTATGCTTCAGAAATGTTCCCTCCTCCATGATTGTGACTGTCTGTCTCAAGGTCAGCTCCTAGAGAGAGGTTTGAGCTTATCTGCCCACCTACTCACGCTTTATTTTCCCTCTTTGGCTATCATTTCCCCAAGTTTTTTTTTTCTTTCACTATATCAGCAGACATTAGCTCACAGTTCCCAGTTGGCAGTTTCATGTCGCGTTGTCTGACGTATCCATCTTTGTCCGTGTCTTTGCCTATCCGTCTTTTTTTTCGTTGGGTAGCTGTCATTACAGCCCATTGTCTAGTTTTCAGAGCACCCAGTGCAGCTGCAAGGCTTCAGACTGATGCTCTGTATGCTTTTGTTGCCTCATCTCTCCTTCCTCACACTGGTCATGGCCCCTTTTGCCTTGAAGCGGTGTTGCACTGTGTTCCGTGTTAGATTGGATATTGTTGTTGTTGTTGTTGTGGTTGTCTGTAAGCTATGGCAGTCAGCCTTGAGTCAGTGCACTATCTTTGTCTGAACAAGATGCACAAGCTATGGAAACAAGGGGAAGGGAAAAAATAAAATAAACGCTTATATGACCTGAATCAAAATACCCTTTAACATACCCCGGAAAATGTTTTGAAAACATTTTTCACTGCTCTGATAAAACAGCAAGACCTCAAAAATATCAGGTGATTTTTTTAAATTTAATTTTTATTTTTTCTGTTGTTTTTTTTTCAACGACCTCTTCTAACTTGCCTTCTGACTCTCTTGGTTGTCAGTTATCAACTCTCCAAAAGAGAGTGTGTGTGTGTGTGTGTGTGTGTGTGTGTGTGTGTGTGTGTGTGTGTGTGTGTGTGTGTGTGAATACATCATGGAGTCTCTTTGCTCATATCCTTGTATATTTTTTCCTTGTGCGTGCAAATGCTGCGCTGTCTGTCCTCGCACCCACACCGTGTCATTACTCTGTAAACACTGGCATTGACTGTGACTTTTGACTATTACATAAGGAACATGGATTTCCAGCTGTCCGCGGTAAAAGCCCTGTAAATTCAAATGCTTAATTTTTATAGGCAGCCCGGCATTGACTGAAGTGTCTGCTTGTTATATATTTGGCAAGTGCTGCAAGTCTGAAGGGAAGCTGTCAATAGCAATCCCAGCTATTGATATGGCAGTGGGCAAGAGATGTTACTTGGCCCCCAACTCCAGCATCCCTCTGATCCCTCTACATCATAATTACATTAATATTGACAGACCCTTGACAATAGTCACATTACTATTGATAGGTGGTTGTCAATACTGTGTTTCCCCAAATAAAACATATTCATTCATAACTTGTAAACTGCTCGATAAAAGGCTTTGAAAAGACTATCGGACCCGGCCGGGTTTACTCTCCTGAGAGAGCTGCTGCTGTGACGGGGATTTCCACCACCTGGCGGTATATTTGCGTGCGTGTGTGTGTGTATATGTGTAACGGTGGGCTGATAGATTAGGTTTGCGCTGCATTAGAGCTCTGCATAGATCAAGGCTATGCTTGACATAGTCTCTCACACACACATGAGGACACATAATCTGCTCATTTTCTCCCATCAAGGGAAAAAACTTTCAGATTAGGCTAAACAAATAGTGCCTGTTTACTGGTTAGCAAACACACTCAGACTACGTCTCTTGCTCTTTCCCTTTTTTTTCTTCTTCTTCTTTTTTTAATCCAAACTCTATTCCCGTCACAGGCGAGGTTCTAGTCACTAAACATGGCAGCATTTCAAATACAGCTCAATGAATTTGTCATACCTGCTTACTTTAGCGTGAATTCACTCCTTTCATTCATTTGCTAATTCTAACTTAGTTGGACCGTGTATCCTAGCCCTATTGAAACATCTTGAATACACAGATGGTCGTGTGCACCACCACAATAAACCCAAGCTTTGCCTGTGCACGTTAGAATTTTATTTTTTTCACCTCCTCAAAACGTCTAAAGTGACCATCATCTCTCTCCTTCTGTCAAAACTGCCATATTTACCCGGCTGAAATCTCTTTTAAAGCCTCGTGACAAATCCTGTTCAGCGAGACACAAAAGTCACTGTCAAAAAAAGGCCTCTCTGTCTCTCTCTCTCTCTCCCTCTCTCTCTCTCTCTCTGTGGCCTTCTTGCTCTGTCTCTCCCTGCATTAGTTAGTCTTTCACTTCTTTAAGTATTTCATTTGAGGAAATGGCAGATAAAACTGGAGAACTGTGAGCGGTTTGGAAACGTATGCAGCACTAAATAGCCCTGATGTCACAATGGCGAGATCCCATATGGAGTCGAATCGAGGGGGGAGAAAATTGTTCCACATTTGGCAGATGTTTACGGTGTACCAGAGACTGTGCCGTTAGCCTAATCCCTAGTGATGTGATTTGTACACACACCCCTATCTCTAGAGGGAGCGGGCACCAGGAGCCCCTGGGCTTCTGCTCCTGTGTGTGTGTGTGCAGAGGGGATTGTGTGTTTATATGCAGGGGAAAGCAGTCTAAGACCCCCTGCTCCTCTGCATGGCGAGGCTCTAAGGTTGCATTAAGGACGGGTTTTACATGTGAAAAGTGATTTCCCTTCCTGTGTATAAAGACAAAATGACCTTCCTAACAGGATGGGCTTCACCTCTGGAGCCTCAGCCCTTCCAATGACCGAGTTGTCCTTTTAATGGTTGAGCCTCGGTGTATATTATGTTCATGATTTGAATACATTAAATATGCTATTGTCTATACATTAATAACATATTAACTGATGTAAAGGCTTTAAACATTTATCAGTGTTGGGGGGAAATTGGCTTTTTTTTCTGATTTCGGCCCTTTTTTTACTCTTCCATTTCTGTTTTTAAAGCATGTCTAACCATTTGCGTGTGGCTGTCCTTGTTCACTCCAGGAAAATGTCATTTTCACAAAGTTTGCTTTGTCAGAGTAATATTTGGTGAATCATAGTATCATAATATCTAAGAACGATGCGCCAACATGAACAGAAACTACATTCAGGCTGCAACAAGAGCCCAGTCACTTTGTCTTTTTTTCTACTGATTAAAATATTGAAAAGAACATGTTGATATGTCCTTACTGTTTTCTGTTTTTTGGGTGTTTGTGTCTTTTTTCAGCAGGGTTGGGAAGTGAGAATGACCAGAAAAAGGCTGCTAGAAGTCACAGCCCCCACTTTGATATGAACCCACAGACCCCGGTACTGCGTATCAGTCAGCTGGATGCCCTCGAGCTAGACTCAGCCCTTGAGCAGCTAGTGTGGACTCAGTTCTCGCTGTGCTTCCAAAACTGCCGCCCAGGCTTCCTCACTCCTCTGGAGCCTGAACTGAGGGTTTTGCTTCATTTGCTCCTATGGAGGTTCACACTCTATTCTAACAGTGCCACGGTGGGGCAATCTTTACTGAGCCTGCGCTACCACAGCAAATTTTCCCTGTCTCCCCGTTACAGGCCTTTATCCCCCAGGCAGAAGTTAGGTCTGGCCGTGCTCACTGCAGGGCCCCGCTGGCTCCAAGAGCGTTCCCACAGGCTGCTGCCGTACTTGGGTTTGAGTTCACAAGGATCTGTGTCTGAAAGAGAGAGCGGTTTGCTCCATCAGGGTGTCCGTAATTCGCTGACGCTTGTTGCTGGTATTGTTAAGTTCACAAATCTGATCAACTTCCTTGTGTTCCTAAGGAATGGCCGGCATCCCATCCTCGCCGAAAGAATCACAGGAGCTCAGACGGTTTTCAGTCAGCCAAATGTGGCCCGGGAGGTAAACTACAAGTACATGAACCGAGAACTACTTTGGCATGGCTTTGCAGAGTTCCTCATCTTCCTGTTCCCACTGATCAATACAAAGAAACTGAAGGCAACAATACTGTCTGCTGTGTTTGGGGGGGAAAGTGCAAGCGGGGAGGGAGCAAGGGAAGGGCAAGAGTTGTGGAAAGAGTGTGGACTGTGCGGAGAGTGGCCAACCATGCCTCATACGGTGGGATGCCAGCACGTTTTCTGCTACTACTGCATTAAAAGCAACAGCATTGCCGACCCTTATCTCACTTGTCCCAAGTGCGGGGCGGAAGCAGGGCAGCCCAAGCTGGTCAAGCTGGAGGTGGAGATGACTGACAGGTGATAATCATCTCACACACAGAAGAAATGAAATGAAGTTGCTATGAAATTTCAGATGGCTTTTGTTTTGTTTTGTTTTGTTTTGAAAGATTTTGTCATGTACAAGTTTATAATTAGACTTATCTCCATGATGTCTTTTCTGAACACGCATCAGCCTGCGATGTTTAATGTATATGTGCACATATTGACAGTCTGCTGCCCCTTCTGTTTTTCCAACTGGACTTTGGAAGGAACTATTTGTCTTTGGTGCACTGGACAGACTGCGGAGAACGACACAGAGCATATATTTGATGAGTGAACATGTTGATTTATGCTCCAAATTGGCTCTGTGCTGACATGTGTGTATGTATGAGTGTGTGTGTGTGTTTGTTGAAATGGGAATATTTGTTCTGATGAAAAATGCAAAAAGTCAGCTGAATAAATAATGGGAGGGATTTCTGATGCCTCTCATCATGGCCAAATTAGCATTTGTTGTGTATTTTGTGCCTAAATTGTATTTCAACATCATTAAAATTGATAGAGTGCTACCTCTTGGGTGTTTATTTAGTTAAGTGGAGGAGAGAGAGATGAGGGAAAGTTATAACAATCAGCACACTTCTCTCTAGACAGGCCGGTCGTTCTAACTCCCATTATCCGTTTTCACAGCACCCCAACATGCTCAAGATCAAGGGGGCAGCCGGGGGCTTGGATTGACTCACGCACACACACTTGACAGCCAGCCTCTCTTTTCCCTTGGCCTTTCTCTCTTTTGCTGCATTTCCATCTCTCTTTCTGTAATCTCCAGGGCCCTCGCCCCTATAAGACTGTAGTAAACTGTACCAAAACCCTGGCAGTCGTCTCCTTCCTCGCAGGCGAATTACTCTCTAATCCCTGTAATGAGTCCAAAGATGCTTATTTATGCTGGAGTTAACCTCTACCAGTGAGCCCAGCCCCGGGCCAAACTCACCCCAGCTGAGTGAAGCCTTTCCTGGGCTGACAAGACAGGAGCGGGGTGGGGAGGCTACCTCCTAACTCTCCTTCCCATCCCCTCCTCCCTTCCCAGGCTCTGATCACTAGTACTTAATTGCTGATTGCTGAGACGATCAATCGGAACTGCAGGCGTGATAGAAAGCCTATTGCCAAGGAGCTTGTCTCAAATCTACCAGCTCAGAAAGACATTTGCACTCAGATGAGGTTGTTTCCCTTGGACAGAGAGGGTAAACTTAAATATCTGTCCTCGTGTGGTATATGAATTCCCTGAAGAATACTAGCTGGTTGCACTGGAAGGGCTGATTTTAAATTATTTATTACTGACCAGTATTTCAGCAGGCCTTTAGAGTATATGTCCTTGGTGGTAATGCAAGGCCAAAATTAATTATTTTTGTATGTGTTTGTGTGGTTTGGTTTGTTTTTTGTAGAGCACCTACAGAAATACTGAGGTAGCCCTTCACCAGAATAAAATAAAATGTACACCTTGGAGGGGGAGGGGGGAAGAGAGGGGGAGGGGGGAAGAGGGGGGGGGGGGGGGCACGTCCTACATGATTAGTTTGACATTATGTAAAAAACACAGGGCTCATCACATGGATACTTGAAAGTCCTCCTTTACATCAAGGACATTTTGACTAATGAATCCTACGCTAATGCATATAAAGTCAGGGACAGGAGAGAGTTGTCAATATTTTATGCACTGCATTACATTAATGTGCGGCAAGTCCCAGGAAGTGAGATTAAGGAGATGTTTGAGATTAAGGATGCATATATGATCAACCTTAATGCCGCTGGGACACCGGGTCATTGTCTTTACATTCAGACATACTTAAAATCTCAACCTTTTCCACTGACATTACTCTACAACTCTAATTGAAGTCCCCCAATCCCCAGGAAAGTGAAAAGATAAAGAAGAAACACTGTATTAAAGTCTATTAATTGAGTTAGGCCATGGATTGCATTAGTTGGAAGTTGGAACAGGGCTCTGGACTTACGGAAGGTAGCTTGGGCTCAGTTAAGCCTATCTGTCTTTGGATCTCTTCTAATTCACAGGCTCCATGTGGAGAAGAAAAAGAGGAAGAAGCCCAGATTCCCAGCGGCTATGCAAAGCAATCTGCACATTCACACGCAGCCATTTAGGGAGCAAATTGGCCCTGTGCCCCCTCTGACGATGGTTTTAAGAGAAAGGGAATTAGGGCGTTGAATCCCTAACTAGATCTTCTCCTTTGATGAGCCTCTTCATCCGCCTGTCCCTCATCTCCATTTCTTTGATGTGAGGCGTTGATTTTCCTGATTAAATAGTTTTTAAAGTAAAAAGCTCTTCTCTGGGCTCTGTAATACTGGGTACTTTACTTTACCTATTGTAGGTCCGTTTGTGTGCATGCTTGTTGAATGGTCCATCTGTGGTATTCTTTAATTGGAACAGAGCCCTTGGCTTGCAGATAATAATAAGGGTAGTACATGCATATTTTTCTCTGAGAAAGAATGTTATCATTTAAGCTTATGTCTGGCTTTTACCTCTTCATTTGAAATGGCTAGAAGGACTCATCGAGCCCTCTGAATTGCTAATTAAATTAAAGAGTAAAAACACATGTGCTTTTTCACTTCAGCTGAATTCCATCTCTGATCCCTCTGCTGCTGCTGGTGAAAGCTTTTACCTGATTTTCAACAGGTAAGGGAATTGCGTCCCTCTTGTATTGGGAGATATTTCCAACAACTGACAATGCTTTTAAAGAGTGAATGACATTATTTTCATGCCAAGAAAAGATGAAACAAAGCTGCACCATTTATTTGATTTTTGACACCTGTGTTGTTGTTTTTTTATTTGTTGTTGTTTTTTTCTCGTGGCATGTCCAATATGTCAATAGGAGTTACAAGTATCTCATATTTCATCTATTCAATAAAAGACATGCCAAACATAAAACAGCAAAATTCCTCCAAGGTAGTGAAATCCTAGGTGTGCTGAAGTTCAGGGCTGCAGCCGCTGCAGGTACCTGTATTATGAGAGTTCTTTCAACACCTGCCGGGCTTTGGATACCACCGGGCCCAATTATCTTAGTCTGCCTCTTCTTCTTAACCACCTCTTCAGTCTAACAGGTCAGGGGGACAATCAATCACACCTAAAATAAGGAAGTAATTTCCTGAGCTTTTATCATGGTGTTGAGGTTTTGTCGGGTTGCATTTCACACCTAAAGAAAGACGAGGCGGCTCTGGTTTGGGAATATATGTATATATATATATATATATATATATATATATTTATAAAATTGGCCTTTTGTTTTTGGTTCTGAAGACCCAGGATAATTTGGGTTTTATATATATATATGACGTATATGTACAAACCAATACTTACTGCACAGAAGAGCAAATGCAAAGATCAAGAAAATACACAAAAAAGTGTTCTATCTTATGATGCATGTCGATAAAGGTTGTGCTACTTTATTACTTTAAAAAGCTGTATCCTCCTCCACTGCATCAGAAATGCGCATCTCGCTCAGAGCATGCATGCAGACAGTCAGGGATGTGGTGGGTGTATTCTTGTAAACTCAATATTACATGCTTTGATATACTGCGTATCTATTTTTTTTTTTTAATCTACCTTCTTCTTTTTTTTAAAGTTGGACATTTTGTGCTCATACTGTAATTAATTTTTTTTTTTCAAATATTCTCCAAGCTAATTGTGCTCTGGCATACAGTACAAGCCCAGTATTTTCTTTCTTTTCTTTTGAAGGACAAATATTAAACTGCAGCGGTTTAAAACGATCAGAGACTTATATTTGAGATTCAAATATAACAACCAAGTAATTCGAATTTTCTGGATTATATTTTACATCCACTTACTTAAAAAAAGATCAAAGCAACCTTACCGTACCTGTCCTGTGATTGGATGCTGGGACAGGTGTAGCAGAGATCTGGACAAATGACCTGAGGGTCTCATAATGGGGGATTATACTCTGGTGTGTTGTGTGCCTGCGGTAGCATCTTTCAAAACCAAGCCTGTTTTTATGTTTGTGTGCGTGTGTGTGTGTGTGTGTGTGTGTGTGTGTGTGTATACATCTTCTAGGCTGTGCATGCGTGCTTGGGCCATCTCTGTCCTCCTACTGATGTCTAGAACAGACTAAATGGGCAATAATCTGCACACATCCCTCCAGATGTCCCAGTGAATTTCCTGTGGCTTAAGGCACCAGCTGAGCTCTTTGGAAGTCTCGATAACTTCTGCAAATGTGATTGAACCTCTGCTTCTTCAGGAATTTGGTGCAGGACACATTGTGCTTATTCCAATTTCCCCTCAAAGGGATGAAAAAGCGGGAATGTGCTTACTTCGAGTACTAGATCACCTATTGGTGCAATATTTCTCTTTTTAAAAGGAATTCTACAGCAGGATGTTGAGTATGTGGTGTGGTTTTGAGGTTGGACTGAAAACTATTCCTTTATTTTTTTAGATGGATATAATGTTTAGACTTGATTCATCTCTGGTAGAGATTGTTAAAACTAAGACTATAGATGTGTTTCCATTAATATCCTCTTTAGTTTTTTGTTTTTTGTTTTAGTTGCAGAGGTGAAAAAAGAGCTTTCCCCTCAAATGTCAATCAAATTTAATACTCAAGGCCCTAAATAGGAACCACCAAACACATGGTGCAAAAACAGCATGAATATCTGATCATGTCCTGCAAGCCTAACTAGATATTTAAAATCACTGGGCTAGATCTTGAGCCTAGTTAAAGAGGAAAATATCCAAAAACACAACAGTATAAGCATTTTCCTGGAAAGGAGTCTGATGTGGGGAAAGAAAAATCATGTAAAGATAGTATGGAGTTTCCGTCTGGGGGGAAGGTAACAAGAGGAATTTCTAAATTACATGTGTAGGCAACACTGAACAATGAGACAACAGCAGGCAGAAAAAGCCTAGCCCTGTTAAGTATGAGGCAGCCAGGTAATGACAATGTATTTGTGCATTTCAGCATCTCGGAATCTCCAGCTTGCCGGGGGAAGAAGGAAATATAATTTTTGTGGTTGCCATGGATACCTGCGTATGAAGGTTTTGCTGCGAGTCCCGACTCCTCGTGGAGATCAGTGAACCGCATGTGTCAGCCAGCATTAACCTGCTATGTCCAACAGATGCGCAGAGACACACATGCACAAGACGGAATAATAAACACGCACAAACATGCGCATTAGGTTCCTCATCTCAGCATAAAGTACAATGCGAACTGCAGCCAGCTAGGCGTGCGCACGCGGCTGCGAGCAGAGCTGTGCATTGTCAGAGCCGGTCTGGTGCTAGATACTCTTGAGTGAGCAGGGAGCAGTAAGCAGAAGAAGAAACACATGTAATGCTGTTCTGTTGTACTACATGAGGTGCAAACGTCCGCCGTGGAGGGGTTTCTGTGTGCGATGTTGTCTAGCTCGTTTTTCACCGCTGTAATAACACTTACCTGCCATGCTTTCATGCCATACTATTCCCTGAATTTTTGGTGAAGTGCACTGATGATTTCATCATTGTTATGTGTTCATGTATGATGCTTTAGCTTTAAATTTAGAGTAGTCGTATGTGAACTAAATAAAGTACTGCTATTATTCCATTATATTCCTTGTAAAGCAAGAGTTCATTCTGGGGTGGCATGACTGTTAGGTTGCAGTGCAAGACCACTAATGTGAAGGTTGGTGGTTCAGTCCCTGGCTTCTCTAATATGTGTGTCTGCTGGCAAGATACTGAACCCTGTGTTTGTGTGTGTCTGTGTGTGTGTGTGTGATAACCAAATGTTATATGTACCAAGAAGTAATGAGTGTGACTTTAGTGTACATAAAAACACCTTGAATGGTCAAAAAACCTAGAAGGCTGTTGGTCTGTACCTTGTAATTTGATTTTTTGAATAACTTCAACTGAATCCTTGAAATAAAACTTGTGTTTACAAGTTGTTGGCTTTCCAAGAATAAGACATTTGTGGTTTTTTGTAGCACTAACGGATTACTAATACTAGATTGTTTTATAAGTAGATTTTTTTTAAATGAAAGTAAGGGGCATAAATTAGGATCACAGGTTTCCAGCTTAGATTCCAGCTAAGAATCAGCATCACGGCATTTCTTTTGCTTCCCAAACACGGCACACTTTTCTCTGCAGGCCCCCTAACAGACACTCTGGGCTCGTTGTCAAGTATTATGTTCTCAAGCGTTTGTGTTCGTCTTCTAAGCCAAGCTGCTGGAGTCCTCTTTGCCCCATCCGCAAAGGCCTACACAACGTTCAGCAGTCATATCTCTCCTTGTCTATCTGGGAGTCTGGCTTGTTTTCCCTCAAAGTCAAATTAAAAAGGTATGCCAGAAAAGAGAGCATATCTGCAATTCAGAACACATTTTTCTATCAGACAGGAGATATATTGCCGACTAAGTATTGTCAGATGTTGGCAAATTCCACATATTTTTCATATCCGGCCCCCTGAAACTTGGGGCCGCTTTAAGACTCAAGGCATATCATGGACAAAGACTGCGTTTGACCTTAGGAGCATAGGCAGGAATGAACCAAATATTCATTCTGTTTTCTGCGAAAATATTTTCTCTGATCTAAATGCAATATCACCAGCCATAAATCATTTAGGAACTCATTTGGAAATCATTTGGAAAACACATTTATTCGGGGGGAGGTGTTCATCAATAAATGTGGCTCCTGTGGAAAGTTTTATTTATATATTCAAGTATTCTGTAGATTCAGTTATTCATGTATTCACTCATTCACAAGGCCCAGTCAGTGGATTTGCTTTTGTCACCGTGTGTGTGTGTGTGTGTTTGTGTGAGAATGTGTGCGTGTGTACGAGAGACCCGAGGCATAGCCCTGCTCTGGTGCATGGCTAGTGCTGTTCCCCAGGGGGCTCTCATCTTTTACTGAGCCTTGACAGAAGATGGAGGCTGGGAGAGGGGTCCGCTGCATTAAAAAGCCTTTACCTAGTTCTGATTTATCACCCCTGCCTCACACACTCACAGACACACACGTGCGCACACACACACACACAAACCCCGCTTGCCAGCCCCACACCATCTCACCATTCCTCGCCGCAGCTCAAATCTACACTCTATCAAACGCATGGACATATAGATGCATGAGCGCGCACAATCACATGCACAGAGTCCAAGGGACACACATTTGCACACCATCAAACACATACTCATTCCATCATAAGATGGCTGCCTTGGAGAAAAAGTGAGGGTGCAAGGCGCCGCACTGCACCGCAGTGGTGATTTTGCATTTTAATGGTACCCCCCCTCCTCCTATCTTCCGCCCCTCTCTCCCCTCAGTTGGTAATTCTGGTGAGTCGCAGGCTGGTAGGCAGCAAGCCACCAGCTACCTCATCACAGGAAGACAGAGTGACACAATTACAGGACAGCATTTCCCGGGTACGTCACCTGCAAATGGTTACATTTGATTGTGACCGCCTCTGAGGAGGGAGAGCAGGAAAAGATGGGTTTTTTGCTTGCGTGTGCACCGGGGGATGAAGTAGATTGTAATTATGCAACAAAAAGAAAGCACAGAGTCTGTAGAGGACACCCATCAAGCATGAGCCTTTAACTGCGCATGAAGACAGGCACAAATAAAACAAAAATCTCACTCAAAGCAATAAGTGAGACATGAACAAAGGTAAACACTGTGTTTAGCTGCATTACAAGCAGCGCAAAAAGATGCAGAAGTAAAACATGCACACATGCACACACACAAACACACGCATAGAAAGCATAGCACTATGTCCTTGAGAGGGTCCAAGACATGGTAATCATATTCATTCATTCGTTCATACATATGGGTGGAATACATTTGCTCCATCTCTCCGCCCGAGTTATTGCATGAGTGCTGATAAAAACTCAGGACAAAGAGGAAAAAAAAGAGAAAAGACACAGGGAATGAATTTGATCAGTGAATAAAGACTTTTTTCCTCTAAACACACATTTATATGAGCTGACCGCACAAGAAGCTGCCTATTTAGCGCTGCTAATTTTTATCATTGTGCTTTTTTTGGTAAACCGCAGTGAAATCGTCATCTCTACAGTCACGTTTCACCACAAACAAGACAGATAAGAGAGTTTTGGATTTTTGTCTGTGCAGATTTTCTGTTTCCAAGGCCCACAGTGTAGCCATTTACATAAAAGAAAATATTTTGTGGGCTGCAAAGGTGTGAAGAGGTCAGCAGAGAAAATGGTAAAGCTGAAGTCTTTTGCCTTGTTGATGTTAAGGATGTCTTATAGGCTTTGTCCATGTGTGTGCGATTAAAAGAGGCATCTGACGCTCGTTGGTGTGAAATTTAAGCAAGGTCTTCCTCTTTCATGCACAGGCTGTGTGTCTAATACTACATGCACATATTTGTGGAAGGAAACGAAGGAGGAGGAGGGGAGAGGTGGCTCATAATGGAATAATTTCTCATTTCTTGCAATAGAGGCTGCTGGTATTAGAAAAATTATGATAAGTTCAGCCTGAAAAGGGGAAGAAGTCATTTGTTTAACTTCTAGGTCTATGGATTTTTGAAATAGGTTTGACAAAGAGAAACCTTTTTTTGTCTGTGAAGATCAGCTGTCCGTCACCTCCACCACCTCTGGTTCACGTTTTAATCTATTTTTGTATGTGAATTTGTCTGATTTACAGGATGCGTCAAGCCATTTAAAAGCAGTGACATTAGCGCTGCTGAATTGTGCCGTGTGTGTTCCAGTGTTTGTGCATGTGCTGAGGAAATGGAGGGTGAGAGGAAGGCTGCTGCAGCTGTTGCCTCCAAAAAAAAAACAGTAATTCATTGTTGGTCATGCTACAATCTAGATTACATCTCTCGCAGCTTAAAAGTGTATTTCCCCATAAACAGCAATCTACGACTCATAAAAATTCATTCTGCTTCAGCATAAACAATCCCCTCGTCCTCTCACCCTTGCATATGTGTATGGGTGTATATGTGTGCGTGTGTGTGTGTATTCATGCATTTGTCTGCACGGCATAAACAATCCCTTATACTCCCGTCAGGAACACAGAGTGATCCATCAGTTTCTCCACAGAAAACCAATTTCACTGGAGATGTTCAGTTTTTCTCCGACACACCACCTATCGTCGCAGAGAGACAAAAAAGGGGGGGGGAGGATGAGAGAAGGACCCTCACATACACAGAGTTAGAGGCAGATAAAGAAGAAAAAGAATGGCGAGGAAATGAAAAAGGGAAAAGAGGTAGGAACTGAGCAAAACTGTAATGAAAAGATGGAGGAGTGAAAGGAAATATGAAAGACTCATCTCGATGTGTTTAATCGGACAGCCTGGTATTTGCCTTCTCATCAGTTCAATATAGTATGTTTAAACCGCTCATCTGTTGCTCTACACTCATATGCACTAGAAATTGACACATAGTGCCTGTCAAATAGATTTTTATACGAATGCTGCGGGAGGAAAAAAGTGCCACAGTTTCAGTTTCTAAACAGTTGTGTTATAATAATACACAAAAGAAAAGACGAAAGACTGCAAAAAAAAAAAAAAAAAAAAAACCCAACCAAAAAAAAAAAGAAAAAAAAAAAGAAATCCTCGCTTTTGACTTTGAGAGCTTGAAGTGTGGAATTATGAGCGAGGAACAAGGCATGCTTTGGCGGCCCAGTTTTCCCCGTGTTGAAGCGGCCAGATGACAACATAATTACAGAGAGACATCTCATAACATGTGATTAAGCAAACAATGCATTTTGTCTCCTCCTAAGGTCCCCGTTTCTCTTTTGTCTTTATGCGTGTGTTTGTTGAATAGCTGTGTCGCATGCGTGTTTTTACGCCCACAGGAAGGAAAAGGCGGTGAATCCATACGCATACGCGAACATGTATATGTGGGCATAATGCGGGAATAGTCGGAGGTATCGCATGCAGCCAAACAAGAAATGGACAACAGGCTAATGCATCTTTGCAGTAATGGGCCTAAGTTAAAACAAGATGAGAAAGGCCTTCATTTTAGAGGAGCTGCATTGGTACTAATGACTAGAGGGCCTCCAACTGCCATCTCAGCCTATTATAACTTGGAGATAGCTCTTCTGTGTTTTTAAAGATGAATGCAAATTAAAAAGCATTAGGCTACATTCATTTGCGGTCTTTGGCATATAGGCCACTTTTGGTCCGAGGGCCACTTAAGACTGCCTTATTTCTTCAAATGACCTTGAAATCAAAGAAAGAGCAAGTTTTAATGATTTAGAGGGCTCTTAAAGACTCGAAAGGAAAAGCAACACAGGGTCTCATTAAAAATTTCATTTAAACATTAAAAAAGCTTTTTCTTACAAATGTCCCTGCCAGGATGCTGAGTTGATACACAAAGAGGGCCTTAATAATAGGCAGCATCTGAGCCAATTTGATGTCAACGCATCTCCTCAACTGTTTGGCGGCGATTCCATAAATAACAAGGCATTCTCATTTGGTTGTTTTATCATTTTCTTTGTGCGACTCTGCGAGCTGTGGTGCATTGTGATTTTAAGAGCAGGGCATGTGAATGACCTGGGGATTGCACGGTGTCACTTCACATTTAGCTTCTATTTCCTCACCACCACCAGCTCGTCCACTGCACATGCTATGATTTCAGTTTGTGTGCAACCGTGAACAAAAAAAAGTGAGACATATTCCATCACCCCCTTAAAATTCCTTCATTCCCTCCTCCATTGCTCCCTTATTTCCCCAATGACTCAGCGTGCCTTGTAAAAACCTTAGCCTGGCAGCTCAGCACCCTTTAAAATGTAAAGTAATATAACAAAGCCTGACACAATGATCTCTATTACTGTGCTATTGTTTCAGAGGTCCGGTGAATGCAAAGAGAGCCGTGGCTGTCTGAAATTAAGCAGGCCTGCGCCACAATGTTCCCATTACCACTCTGAATGAAAATATGTAGAAATGCGATGAGAGGACTGTAATCCTGTTTGTTTGTTACAGGTGTTAAAGCACTATAAGTGCCAAAAAAAGGGAAAATGTGTCACATATTTTTCAGTTTTTGGCATGTGGATCCAACCCCTCCATAACTTCACATCTCATGTGTTTAGTTATTTACAGCCCTGACAACAAAAAGCCTTGAACTGTTCAGCAAACTACACAGCACCCTTTGTGTCACAGGCAAAACAGGAAATCAAGCTTTTGTCCGCTCGAGATGGCATCAAAAAACACCTTGTTTCATCTGTCTTAAGCAATCCCATCTTGACGCCTTCACACATCCCCATGTGGGGCTGTGCAGCTCCTCAGAACAGATTGGGAAACGGCACGATCTGCCGGGGAAGTCCCAGCGGGCTGCCATAACATGCTCGTTTGCCGACGTACCTCAGTTGCACTGAGCCCATGTTTGATTTCTCTCAGGTCGCCCCTCCTTTTCTTTCTCTCCTGCTCTCACTCTCAGTTTACTTCTATCACTTGCTCATTTCGCTGTCTATATCACCTACTTTCTTTCTTCCATTCTCTCTGTTCGTCTTTTGTCCCTGACACTCGGTCTCTGTCAACCTGTTGGCCTGTCTGTCTGCATCTCTTTATTTTTCTCCTGGGCCTCCCTCGCATCATATCTCACACCTCCCTCTCCTTCTCTTTCACTTAAAAAAAAAACGTGTTAGTTGGCTGCGCGTTTCGTAGAAATGCCAGCAGTGATTGTATCCTTCATCCACATTGCAATAATAAGGCAGGTGTACTCCTGCCCCCTCCATTTTCCTCACCTTCTTTCTTCCCTTTTGTACCTCAGAAATAAGGTATTGCAGCAGTAAACACTACAGGCAACAAGGCCAAAGGAAAGATATAGAGAAAAAAGATTAGATTGCCTTTTTTTTCATATGTTAGTTTCTGCGAGGCTTTTGTTGACACCTGGCTAAATCCAGACAAAATGCTGCTAATGTTTTTTTTTTTTACATTAAAGAATGCATTGCTACACGAATCGGGCCTTTTGTCGCCTCTTTCAACGTTCTCCTCCCCACTGATGCAGCCCTGCCAACTGTATAAATAGCATTTATATGTTTATTTGCAAAAAAAAACAAAAACATCCCACTGAATCTCAACCCCCTGTGGGTTAAACATAGCAAAGTTTTGCAGAATCAGTTTTTGAATAAAAAAAGTTGTATTACACCTGTTACCGAGAAAACAACAAGTTTTTGTTTTGGTGCATACCCCGAAATACAGCTAGCAATAAATAATAAGATTTCATGTTGAGTATTTGTGCACAGGGGACAATGGTTTCCTGATTTCTCAGGTGTAATGCTTCTGTGGATGAATCGCAGGTGTAGGAGATATTGTGTGGTGGATAGAACCCAGGTGCGGGAGTTATTTCCAGTCTGTGCAGTTAATCACCAACCTGACGCTGAAATATGGCTTGCATTTTAGCGGTTTTAAAATAGAGTTCCCTTGACTGCATGTACTTAGGTAGGGAAATACTAATAATAAGGGCAAGATAAAGTCAAGAGACTATGAGAATGTTTCATATGTGTGTGCTGCAAAATGTGCTCTATTTTATCAGCAAGTCTGGCCTCAAAGTATGCAACGTAATAAGGACTAAAAAAGAACCGTCTGCCTGATAATAACTTGATCGTAGTTTCAACTCCTATGCAGCAATCAGGGGTTTGATGTAAGGAGCTGATTAATAGCTAACTTCACAAATTCCTGTTAAAGGATTTGATGTGCAAATGCAGTCTTCTGAGTAAAAAGAACAAATGAGAGACGACAAACAGCAGAGGTTATCTTTTCCTTGTTTTTGAAGGCCCAAACGCAACATAGGGACTTGGAAAATGTGGAAATGTACACATGCGGTATAGATTTAAATTCGACAGATGCTACATGAACATATTTATTCAACAAACAAACCGAAATTTGACGGGTTTATTGTAAAACGCGCTCCCTCTGTCTTCATTTTGGTTATGATCTCTCGAAAAGTCAAAATGTCACAAAGGTTTACATCAGAAACAGACTGTCTAAATATCCGATTATAAGCTGTTTATCCTCATTAAATGATGACAACATAGCAACGCCAATGTGCAAGTGGCCTTAGATGTGGTGCTGGTCAATATCTATTGACAGACAAATCATTGTTGTTGTTCTTTCGTTTCATCATTGTCCAGGCCCAATGCATGAGGGGGCTAAACTGCGACTGAATGTGATTGGATTTTCAGTCTCCATCATTAAATTCCCATGCGGGGAATACTAATTCCAGTATTTAGTGCGGTGATGCTAGGGCTTGCTTTCATCTTAAACTGATTCCAGTCTAATTAGATTGGGCATGTGGGGGGTGGTGGATGTATCCGTCTGGACTAATCCCTGCCTCTCTGTCCCAAACATTGTATTATCCAGAGAAAATCCATTGGCTGCAGGCTATTCAAAGCCAGATCTGCCTCCACTGCAGCCTCTGTACTGTATCATCTGGAAAGCTGTGGCTAGAAGGGTGCACTGTGCAGTGAGGGTGGAACCTAATGGTCATGAGTGATGTATGGGTTTCAGAAAACGCCATTTAGAATTTACAGTAAACCTTTTATCGTGTATTCATTGCAAGAGCGCTCACTGCTGTGGCCTCTTTAGCAAAGCTGTGTCTAAACTACTCTGAACTACTCTTCAATTCAGTGGGCCTCTTCATTCTGGGACAGTGCAGTTAGGTAGTCGGTTTGGGTGGCCCCTTTATGGTCACATCAAAATTCTGCTTTAAGGCTTTATGCTTTGTTTGGCCTATAAAAAGTAAACAATAACACACTTGTGTATACCCTCAGTACTGCAAACACACACACACATGTTACTGTGCACAGATTACCCTGTCATCCTGCCTGTGAATTACTGGCAGACTACAGTGAAAACACAATGTAAAGAGGTCCTTCTTCTAGGCGCTGAGAAGGCCAGAAAAATGAAAGGCCTTCAGCCATTGTTCTCCACAAAGGTCAAACGCAATTCAATCCCATAATATGGAAGCGGGGTGGGCTAAATCGGCAACCGCCTGCGCTTTAAGGGTGAGCAACAGGAAAGGGCCATTCAGCAGAACAGTTGCACCCTGTGAGCTGAGCACATTCGTCAAGGGCGAGGTGTGAAGTCAGAAGGGGGAGAACAGGGAGGGTGGGGGAGAGAAACGCTGTTTTTCAGGCTTTTACATGTTGCGGCTCTTTCACTGCACACTGAAGTGTGTGAAGTGAAACAATGGAGGCCACAACTGATTCTGACTGAAAAGATCCCCATCTTCCCCCTTCATTTTTGCCACCCTTGTGAAATTTCATTAGGTGGATTTAACAACTTGTGAATGTCGGCTTTTTCCGTGACCCTGACACTGATGGCCGACACGTCTCGCTGGCAGGGTGTGATATATTGCGTTGAGGTGTTCCTGAGGTGCAATTTTTAATATGACAGCTTCTGTTGACCTCACATCTAAAAAAAAAAAAGGCACCCAGTCTGACACTGGTATCCATTTTACTTTTTAATATTAAAGCTAAAAAATGTTTCTCTTAGATTCTCTTCTCTAATTGTTAATGTTTCAACCTGAACTCCCCAGGTAAAAAAAAAAAGTAATTCTTTTGTGGCTGCACATCTTTTAATCGATCGTCATGATTGGGGTTTGAGAACAGCACCTGACCAAATCCAGATTACCAGACACTTCCAGTATAATCCCCCACATCTGCTTAGAGTCAGATTATAACAAATAGCATAATGACAGGAAATATCCTTGATATGATTTCGGATTTTGGTCAGTGACTGGAATGATGAGGATTCTTGCTGGGATGGTGACGCAACACATCAAGTCTTAAAATTCATTTGAACAGCAGTGTATGACATATCACACTGTGTCATTATTCGTTTAACAAAAACTAAGCCAGAATGCAGAAACAGTGTCTAAAAAATGAAGTGCACGCCCATGATTCAGTGGCTTGTAGAACTACGTTTGTTTAGCAGCAACAGCTTGAAGTAGCTGCTGTCTGTACGACTTTATCGGTCTCTTGCATTGTTATGAAGGCATTTTGGTCCACTCTTCAGTTCACTGAGGTTTGCAGGAATTTATTTATACGCAGCTCTCTTAAGGTGCCGAAACAGCATTTCAATCAGGTTTAGTTCAGGACTTTGACCGGGCCATTTCAAAACTTTGATTCCTCTCTTTTCTAGCCATTCTGAAATGGCTGAAATAGCCATTTCAGCGATTGTAGATTTGCTGCTGCATGACCCAATTTCAGCCATGCTGTCAGAGAGATGGTCTCACATTTGACTCTAGAATACTGACAAGTTCATGGTCGACCCAGTGACAGACAGGTAACCAGGTCCTGTGGCTGCAAAACAAGCCAAATCATCACCCCTCTGCTACTGTGCCTGACAGTTGGTATGAGGTCTTTGTGCTGTGTTTGGTTTTCAGCAATAATAGTGCTGTGCATTATGGACAAACATCTCCACTTTGGTCTTATCCATCCAGAGGAAATTGTTCAAGAAATCTTGTGGTTTGTTCAGAGACAACTTTGCAAACGTAAGCATGCTGCCATGTTCTTTCTAAACAAAAGAGCCTTTCTCCTGGAAACCCTTCAAAACAAGCAATATTTGTTCAGTGTTTTCTCTAATTGTGCTGTCATGAACTTGAAAATTCAACATGGTAAGTGAGCCCTGCAGAGTCTAAAATCTAGCTCTTGTGCTTTTCTTTTGTGCAATTCTTTGAGCCTTGCAGTGGTTGACACTGTGGTGAAATTCCTGGGATATAAACTCCTGGAAAGACTGGCAAGTGTCTGAATGCTTTCAATCTGGGTCACTGTAGAATAGTGGACTTCGAAAATGGGCTTAAAACCCTTCCGAGGTTGATGTGCAGCCAAAATACCTCAGACCAAGAAACTACTAAAACTCTAGTACAGATGTCCACACATGCTGATGAATCCATTCATTTGATTAAAAGTGCCCAGCTGCTAAATAACCTCTTAATTCCTATGGAAGCAGTAAGGGTATACTTAATTTTTAACACAATGCTCCTATATTTTGGCTTAGCTTTTGTTAAATGAATAATGCACTTGCATGCTATGTGATGCAAGTGCAGGTGAATTTTGAGAAAGGTGTATTTTAATATATTATGAAACCTGGATTACAAACCTGTTACAAAATGTGTGGTAAATCAGTTGTTTTGTTCTAAATTGCGACATGCATCTAGAACTGCCCTAGAGAAAATAATTTTATATAAAACTGTAACAATAATAGCTAAAAGACTCTTCCAATTTACCTTTCCAATCCTATAACAAATGATATTCAAAGCACTATATCCATCCATCAGCTTCCTCCTATCCAGTTCAGGATTGCAGGGTGGATGGAGCACATACCCAGCTGCTACGAGGCAAGAGATGGAGTACACCCTGGATAGGTCGCCATCCACTCACATCCACAGCTGTAGACATTTTAGAATCACCAATTAACCTAGTCTGAATACCTGAAGAGCATGTGCAAACTCCACACGGATGGGGGATTCAAACCCAACAAATCTTTTGTAATATAATCCAACTGAAAAAAAAAAAGACACAAGTACAGTGATAAAGACTAAAGAAATTCTAGTCTGGCAACACGTGACGTTTTGTTTTTTGCATTTGAGTTCAGTTTAAAAAACGTGTAATGTAACTGAATAGAATTAAAGGGACGACATTAACACAGCAAAACCACAAAAGCGTTTTTACTGAAAATGAAATAATATTTGATGAGACCAAACTGGTTTGCAGATACAGTTTTTAATGTATCACAACAATGAGCAACAAACATACTTGATGAACTATTTCCAGAAGTTGTTCAAATACCATCTACAATAAACGTCATTTCAACTATGACAACAGGTCTGTGACAAAATAAAAAAAAGGTTTCAAAACCATGTTATTACCGTGATACGGTACAGTTGAGACCTCAAACAGTACAGTAACAAAAACTAATGCGACTACTCTCTATATATAAAACATCAATAACATTTTTGGTTTAGTTTATTTAAAGTTTTAGCCATAGGGGCTTCTTCTTATTAAAACCTCAGGGTGCATTTCCTATGTAACCCAGATGTTGAAGAGTACATATTGTGTAGGATATGATTGCGCCATGAAAATCCCTTTGACATCCAAAAGAACAATTCCAATTTCAACCTTTTGAAGGCTGTCCCCATAAACATGACACAATCCATCCATTTTTTTTAAAAAGTTCTTTTTTTTTTTTCTTTTTTGGCTGCTGTGCAGTTGCAATATCTATGTACAGTTGTATTGTTGGACCATCCTTTTTGTTGGTTTGTTAGCTTTTACCAGTCCTTGGTGTGGAAAGCGTCCTGTCTGATGCTAGCATCTTAGCACATGATGCCAGCTGACAGTTCAGTCTTATAATGCTGAGCCACAGAGTGGGGAAAGGCAAAAAGCCAGAGTTGAGAAAGCCTTTGGAATCAGGACAGTCGCTCATGTTTGTACAATGGCAGAATTGCACCTTGGGAGGCCAGGATGTCTCTTATGAAACACAATCGAAAAGTGTCTTCAGGAATAAAGTAAATGTAAAATACTAAAAATCCAAATAATGACATTTAAAAAGCTCACACAGAAAATTAAAAACTGACATTTTGCTTTAAAACTTTGAAACAAAAAAAACAAAAAACACCTTTACAATAATAAAACATAAGAGGAAATGTTACTTGATTTCATTGTTTGAAACAATAACTAAGCATGATTTGATTTAACCTGTCAAACAGTTGCATTACATGCTACTTGCTCATCTCAGAATAGGAAATACCAAAAGCAATACATTTTTGCATTTCTTCATATTAATAAATTTGTACCATGCACAGCCAACTACGAATATGTACAACAGCTTAGCTTTCTTTGTTCACAAGCCTTTTTCTTTCATACAAATAGCCTTCTGTTACTTTGGAATGAATCACACTGGTTACCAAACTAGAAAGTGATTCGTTAAAAAATTGAACACCCTTTGACAGCTTTCACATTCTTAGTTCCACAGCAAAAGAAAAAAAAAAGTAGCAAAGCAAAGCAAAGCAAGTAATGGATCAGTATTTTGTCTGGTAGAAGGTTGAGAGAATTTATGGCAGGCAAATTAACATTACACAGTAGCAGCAAAATGATGTAAGGTAATACTTTGCAATGTTGAAGTCACTAAATATGGAAAAAAAAAACAAAAAATGAAATGCTGACTTTAAGTGTAAATCATCAGAAGTGCCCAGAGAATTGATGGGAGGACGTTAACCTACATGCTCAATGGCTGCGTATAGGTGTAACACTGTTTTAAGTCCTACAAGTACATGAAAATGCTTTAATATACAACACAAATGCTGTTGTCCCCCTTTTAAAGCAGCATATTTGCAAACGTATAGCAAATGATCATACCTTTTTTTTTTTTTTTTTAACATTGTGACCAACTTGTACCTTAACAGTTTCAAGTATACAGTACTGCTTTCATGGATGCACCAATTGTTAAATAGGTCTCTAGATTGTTAGGCATCAATCTTGTAACAAATATGGACCAATGTGCTGCTGCAATAGACACAAATAATAATTAAAACACACATACATACATACAAACAAACAGAAAAGTTCTATTAAATTAACAAATGGCCTACTCAAATAATAAAAAGACAAATTAAAACAAAATAAGTGCACTATAGTCCAGACACAAGCAGGTACCGTAACAGTACAGCAATTCACAAATGAAAAATGTTATATTCACATAATCCGAGAGTCTATCAAAACTAGAGTTATTACCTCTTCAGAAAAGGGTGTGAGCAGAGGTAAAAGTGAGAAGGTAAAAGTTGGCACAGATTAGTATATACTACAAGAAAAAAA